>NC_041398.2:98053167-98355667 GCF_900747795.2 Erpetoichthys calabaricus | reverse complement strand
TCAATGAGAGATATAAAGGATTGTGCTACACCGATATACTGTATTTGAAAGCGTATTTTAACAGACACATGTCTTTAAGACTTTTTTAAATTAAAAGAAATCTGCTCTGTTATGGCAGCTTCATAACACTAAATATGTGTATCATTCCATTGTACTCAATTTGCCATTTTTATATACTGTATTAACGTAAATACTTTGGAATTTTGTCTAATTTAGATTATTTTATTTGTAACAGTGGTTTGACAAAAAAAAATCATTAATCTTATGTAGCAAATTAACACTGAGTGAGGGGACACTTTATCAAATATGCCTCTTTTCAGATAACTGAATGCTCATTCAGTGACATGGTCAAATGAGGAGCTATTTCTATGTAAAGGAGGTGGACAGGTCCCAAAGGACTGTGTGTGCATTTCAGAGGTAGAACAGGCAAGACTTACTGGTTTACTGGGCATTGACATGACATGGTAGTAAACATAATGAGGATGAGTGCACCAGAAACTCACACTTAGCTGGAGTGTCCAAACTGATATGAATGTGTTAGAAATGAGATAACAACCAAATACATATTCAGTACTTTGGTCAACAGATACTGTTGATTAAAGGAGCTGACCGAGGCTGAAGACCCTGTCACATTATATGAGTTTTCCACAGATTTTCATGTGTAGTCTCATTGCATAATCTTAGCGACACAGAGGCAGTCAGTGGTGCACTCACATGAAGCCAATGTTGCATTCCAAATGACTCGGTCTGCATCTCGCTCCAATAAAATCAAACAGGTTTGATTTTGCCTTTAGATGTCGTGGTGGGCAGTGTCTGCATGAGAGGTGACAACCAATGAGTGCTCATCCAAAAGTACAATACATATAATGCAGCAATGAAGATTAAGAAACATTGGTGTTTTGGACCTCACCAACAGAAGAGAAGCTCGCCTGTGTGATTATCTTGTGTTTTACAAAACACAACAGCATGGGGAAAAAAAGGGGCCAAGATTGAGGTTGAACTCGCCTCCACTTTTAAACCTTATACAGCGCTAGGTCAGTAAAGTAGACATGGGTAGTGATTTTGAATTGTTTACATTAGCAACTGCAGTTGGAAAATATGACATACCCCACGACTAGAAGTTGCATAATATGATAGGCTAGTCGTAATGGTGTTCCATGAGAGTAAAGAAAAATTTCCTTCACATCGATGAAACATCTGGAGTGGCAAAAGATACATAATGCATCTACATTCCAGTTATCAGCTTCAGTTTACTTAATTATCTATGGCATGAGATGGTATAAACAATTAAATATATAAATCTACTACAAGTTAATGATGTATTGTATAAGGAGTTCAGTTCCCAGATATAACATGTATCTAAGGTTCTTTCCCAAACTACAGCATTCCATTCAAGCAAACAACACACAACATGCCCTGTGTTATGTTTTTGCTTACCAAACTAAAGGATGGTCTAAATAGCATGCTCACAAAGCATCTGGAGCTATGGTCTCAAGTAGTAGATATTGAGATCTCACAAAGCCACACTCCTATTTCTCATTGGTGAGAGATCACCCAAGATGACCCTCTTTGGAACATACCATTCATCCTAGGTTATGTTTGTACTTATCAGACCTGAGGATGGTCTATATGAAAAAATTCCTAATCAAAGGTGAATGCTGACATTTGATTTTAAAACCTTGCACTAATCTCCATTTTGTGTTACTCCAGAGATGTTATACTGCAATACTGTTGTATTTTGCATGTGCTTTGCACATCACTTCCATGATCATTGTTTTAATGATTTTTAATTCTTAGTTTGTATCGACATTTTATTAAATGGACAGATTTTTATGTCACATCTCTGCTTTTTGGTAAATGAGTGTACCAACAACAGAGTTTTAAACACTTGTCCAGTGTCCTAAAAGTATTTTTTTTATTCCTGATCCTGTTCCCTTTCACTCTTGAACTCAAGATTCCTGCTTTGCTGTTTTATGTTAAAACCATTAAGCATTCATCATAACAAACAAAAGCTACTTTCCTTTCTTATTAAACATAGTGGGAAATAATTGCCATATTTTTGATTTTCCTTTTATTATATATTTATATATATATATATATATATATATATATATATATATATATATATATATATATATATATATATATGCTGGCTTAACACTTAATTCCTAAAGCAAAGGTGAAATGAAAAATATGTTGTGTCTGAGTGCAGAAATGACAGGTTGCTACACAAATGAAAAGTTGGGACACCAGCTGGGTCATCTCGTTTAAAGACAGCAGTCCAAAACAAAAATTACATCTCTTGGCAACAGTATAAGTAGCCTATCGGGCAAAACAACAAAGTATTTGCTGTAGAATAAGGATCAATCACTGGAGCTCTGTCCAGCAGGTTGATCTTAGTGCAAATAACACCTCCTTATGGACAGCTGGGTTTCTTGTATCGCACAAACCAGAAGGGGTGTAGCTAAGTGCCCTCACTGGGCAGTTTCTTGGTGCTGTGGGGAGAGAAGGAGAAAAGAATGTCAGCGACAGCACCCCCTCTCGCCAATGCAAGTTGTCACATATCTTGATCAAGCCTGTGAGGAGTTCCTCCGTTACCCATACATGACAAAGTTTTAAGGTTACATGTGTTATATTTTTGCTGCATCTGTAAAGAATCCCACTTAATTTTATCCTGTATGTCATTCTTTGACCTCTGGCACTCTACTCTATTAATATACCAAATCGGGCTGCTCCACACATTTGATCTGTTTTCCACAAGCTGTTTTTTTAAGCTATAACCGATGGTTCTTATAATTTGTTTTAAAAATTTGTTGTTTTTTATTTTTTTTTACTTTGTATAGCAGAATTTTTAAGTTGCTGTTAATGAAAGTGTTTGCCAAATAAAACTATAATGAGGAAGGAATACTTAAAGATCATTACAATGCAACATTTAGTACACTGAGTAACTCCTTGTGTGAAACGTGAATTGACTTACCATATTTCAACTGATATAAAATATAGATAGGCACTGGCTTCACAACTTTTGCACCCAACAACTAAAAGGCACACAGCAGATTGGAGGGTTGGAGGAGGGGACAGGGTGAGGAGGACTAAAGAGTTGTGTTTGCCATGTTTTATGTTGATTATGTGCATGTTTCTTTATTGTTGGTTTTGTCTATGTAAATAAGCTACCTTTTTATGTTCTATGTATTTTGTAGGTGGTCTCCCAAGAGGCTCCCAATAACACTACATCCTATAAATTCAGAAGGTCTTCCACAGTTCCTGGCAGTTCATTATGATTACGCTAGAGAGTTAGTGAGTACACTTGTGTTTATTGTGGATTTTGTAAATTATTGGATCTCTGATTCTTAAACTTTCTGATTTGTTTTTTGACCTTGCCTTTAGTTAATGTACAGTATAAGGACTTGTTTCATTTGGATTGCCTTTGTGTTTCAGGCAATTCCGTTTTGTGTTTGTACTCCATGGAGCTTCATTGTGATTAGAATACTTTTTGCGAAGAATAATATTTGTTATTTCTATAAAGATATAGTTGCTTGCCCTTTTCACTAGATGGGGTTTGATAGTGATATCCCACTCCTTTGTGCATTACTGTAAGTGCTTTGGAATGCTTTAGTGCTTGTGACTCCTAATTCACGATAGAGTTTAAATAATCATGAACAATTTTGCTGTGGTGGGCTGGCGCCCTTCCCAGGCTTTGTTCCTGCCTTGCGCCCTGTGCTGGCTGGGATTGGCTCCAGCAGACCCCCGTGACCATGTGTTAGGATACAGTGGGTTGGACAATGACTGACTGAACAATTTTGTTTGGGTTTTGTATATTCATTTCAGGCATGTGAAGTCTCCCACTTTCACATTTCTCTAGGATCATGTCACTTTCCTTTTGCAGACAATCATATTTTTCTGAAGGAGCATCAGTGCACGAGTCATAAGTACTGCATGCTTGACAGATTAACTGTGATCAAAAAACGCAAATATAATTAATAATGATGGAACATGCAAAGGCATGTAAAATGCAAACATAAATGAAGTAGCACTTAGAAATATTAACCTACATTCAAATATGTTCAAATATTTGCTAATGTTTAATATGAGTAGTCAGACTCTAATTTTTTTATAATTTGACAGTTCTAGTGAGTACATCACCCTGGATGGCACTATTCTCTATAGACATTAATCAGGGGCACCCCTCAGTTGTGTCCTCTTCTGACTGCAAACAGAAGCCAATCATTCTCTTATTTCTCTAGTGAGAAACTACACAGTCTTAGTCACGTAGCCGCATATTTATTGTATTTAAACATGGCAGAGAAGCATAAGTACTGTAAGCATATGCAAAAATGCAAAAGTCACCATAAATACAATAAAACCTGGAGAGTATACTGAGACGTGTGTTGATTTGCAGCTTAGCTTGAAGATACAGGTGTTATTTGCTCAGGTGGCAGAGAGCTTGTGTTGCATTGGAATAAATCTATTATCATTATATTATATGTTATCTCAGTCATTCATAGTAAGGCAATATTCTGCATTCCACAGTAGGAATCTGTCAACATGAAGTCACCCAAATTTTTCTTCCATTTTATCTGTTCTGCTCCACTCCTCAACTTATTTTCTTAGTAGTTATCTACTACCTATAGCCAATTTATTTCACTGGGCTTAATGAATATTATTACTTGTTTGTCCCAGATCATTGCCTGGGATTATTTTTTCAAGTTTATTAATATTAAGGGAAGATGAGTTGCTATTTGTCCGACTCATGTGGATGGGATGATGAAACTGACTAGGGGCACCATACAGTATTCATGCTTGTCCTGAGACTTTAAGCACTTGGGCTCATTAAATCTTATCTGTTGGGATTGTGACATCTGTGCTTGGGATGCCATGATGAGGTACAACAGATGAACAGGACAGGCCCGGAATGTTCTTCTTTAAGATGCCCCATCACATACACAGCTGATTAACCTTGCATGAAAGAATGCTGAGGGCATGCTCAGCAATGAATAATGAGGAAGACTGATATAGTGTCCACCATGAGCCTTAGACATATGCAGTATAACTCTTAAACCTCTGACAGCAGAGAAAAAGAAATGGTACTCTACACATACATCAATCAACAGTAAGCTGGTATGAGGCTGCTGTATCAGTCAAGACTGTTTGTAGTCTGTTGCAAAGCTTTTTAAAATATATGTTCAGTTCATATGTGATCATTATTACCGTACAGTCCAGACTTTTGTCCTTCACACTACAGTTTGCAGCAAGTATTGAATGCATTGACATGTACCTTCAAAAACACAGTTTTGCAAGTAAGGTTGGTTTAATTAGTAATGTTTCTTAAAAGTTTAAGAAAGCTGAAAAATACTGTACTGAGCACAAATATATAAATAAAAATTACAGAAAATATTTTGGATTTTTTATACAGATTTGAACAGATCCAAAAATGATATGTTCATCTACTGTCAGAAAACCAATGACACCCTTTGAAAATGGGTAAAAGTTATAAACCTTGGCAGAAAGAATATACTGTAGATTAGTTTTTATTTTCGGTAGTTTAATTACTTATGAAGCTTTTTGATTTAAGATGATACTCACTTTTTGCAGCTCATACTAAAAAGTATAAAGATATTTACTGTATATCCTAAGAATATGATGTAAAAAATGAAAGTAATTAATGATTTATGGTGAATACTGAAAGAAGCAGAAGCTAAAGCCATCATTTTCCTGGGTTATTCTCAACAGACAGTTGTGTTTACTTCTTGCATATACAGTTTATTACACCTCAGCATATTTTTTTTTCAAGACTCTGAAAACAAGTCTCTTATACCTCATTTTTTTCACACTGTAGCATATGTGACACCTCATTAAGCCAAGTATGAAAAGTCAGGGAGTTGCAACAGAGTTTTAAAATTTGTGTGAACAATATGACCCTTTTAAAATATGTATTTCAACAGCTCTGGCACAAATTGGATATAGCTAAAATTATAAGTAACAACTCTAATTTGAAATATACATTGAAAACCTGTGAAAACGTCTTTTGACACAACACATAAGTTGCTCTAAATCATTATAGCATCAAAATGCATAAAGAAGGAATGCACTAGGAAACTATTGTATGGAATTTACATTTACATAAATGAAGCATGGACAGCACAGAGGCTTAGTGATCAATGCTACTGTCCTATATCTCCAGAGTGTAGGGTCCAAATCCAAGCCAATCACAAAATTTGTGATGCGTTCTCAGGATTTCTTGATGAGTTGACTAACAGATCTAATGGTTATTTGTGGGTGTGTGAGTGAATATGCCCTGTGATTACACTGGACTGTAATCACCCAGTTAAGTTGGTGGCTGCTCCCTTCCATTTTGGCTTTATCCATCATCCATTCCCACTGCAGCCTCTTTAGCGCCTTATTAACAGGAATTGAGCATTTGGTATTGTGCCCAGTGGAAACTGTCAGTTCAGTGGGAATCATTGTCTGTTTTTAAGGAATTGTAAATATTGTATTATTCCCTGTTAGATTTTCTGGCTTTCTTGATTTTCTGCTCTCTTTAAAGTATTCTGACTACTGGTCTGAATTTTGGAACTTTGTCGGCTTTAGGGTAGCCTCTTTGGCAACTCCTTTGTGCCTTTTCAGCTGTTCCTTGAATCTGAGATATTTTTGTTAATAAATCCTGTTTTTTATAAAGATTCTTTGCTGGACCATCTGTGTACAAAACAAGTTTTATGGTTACCCTCCTCTTTTAGGGCTTTTAACATATATTTTGGCACAATCAAGTTTATTATTAAGGTTAAAATCCCTTTCGGGCCTGCAAGGCCTGAGGCTGTTCCTAAGCAAGCTAAGGAGGTCTGGCTTGGCCTGACCAGTGAAACCTTTTGGAGGTCTCACCTTATTTTGCTCAGGAGGAAAATTCAGCTCATATCGGATGTTAGGTGATAGGCCTTTAACCTGAGTTTGATCAGGCTGAACAGGAGTGCAATATATGCTAAGAGAATTGTAACAGGGAGCTCAGACATTTATGAGCTTCAGTCCTCAGGAAGGTAACTTTGAGCTGTTGTGGAATGAGTTTGCTGCTTGAATGATAATGATGTTTGTAACATTTTCCTTTGTTCTGTTTTTGTGTATGGTTTCTATGTGTAAAATGTCAGCATACCCTGTTAGCAATGATGAGAACCTGCTGCTCAGTAAGATAGGATGTCATTTTTAGGTGCTTTTTAGGCACTTAAATACATTTTTGTCTTTATTTTTAAATGCTGCTAGGGGGATTAGATGTTAGATTTTTCATTCCTTGGCTAACTGTGGTCTCTTAAGAGGATGTCTTTGTGAACTCACTCTGTTGGTGGTAAACTGAGTTGAAGTAAAGACAGTCTATCATAGAGGATGAAAAATGCAGAGTGCAGCACAGACAATGAGACTGGTGCATAGCTGGTTTTGACATCTCTTCCTATTCCTCATTAAGGAAAAAACTAAGAGGTTAGTTGGTACCTTTCCTGTTAGGTGCATATCAGTGTGTAATCTGATACCACAATAAAAAAGAAGTCATTCTATTAATTTTTTTGTTCCAATCATTATTTCTGTGTATTTTAATGTTATGTGGTGTTCTCAGAAGCAAAACACATGTACTGCCCTGATAAGTAGCTTTAAAAATTACCTTCTTCAGTGACAATAGATTTCTGAAAGTACTGTATTTTTATATGTAATTTTTATATATAATTTTATTACCTAATTCTTGATGAACTCATTATTATCGTAATCATTTACTTTCCAGTTCTTGTAGTTAGGTTTTATGGACAGTAACACAGGCTGAAAAGGTCTTCCTATCCCCATTAACATTCTCCAGATACCTCTTGGCTGTGTTGGGAGTTTACAGGTATTCTCCAGATGCCCCTGGAGAATATCTGGAAACTCCCAACAAAGCCAAGAGATATAATTCCTCCAGAGTTTATGGCATATGCTCTCGGTCTTCTACCTTCAGGGCATACTATCTATGTGCCCAAATAACCTCAATTAATTCCTCCTGATCTATCTTACTAAACCACAGTTAATTTATGCATCGCATGCGCACTGTGGCCTTGGCGCCCGCCCCAGAGTCCAGAGTCAAACGCACACATGCGCATTTCGGCCTTGGCGCCCGCCCCAGAGTCAAATGCAGCGGCATCCCAAAATGCGGCAGCGCCCACCCCAGAGTCAAACGCAGCAGCTTCCCAGAGTCAGTAGGGGGCGCCCAAAACCAAATAACACAATGTGCTGCGCCATGGCGCCCGCCCCAGAGTCAAACGCAGCGGCTTCCCAAAACGCGGCGGCTTCCCAGAGTCAGTAGGTGGCGCCCAAACAACATGGATAAAAACAGTGAACGAAGGCGCCCACACAAAGAAACCGCTTTAGTTCAAACCAGAGTCAGTAGGTGGTGCCCAAACAACATGGATAAAAACAATGAACGAAGGCGCCCACACAAAGAAACCGCTTTAGTTCAAACCAGAGTCAGTAGGTGGTGCCCAAACAACATGGATAAAAAACAATGAACGAAGGCGCCCACACAAAGATACCGCTTTAGTTCAAATGGGGTTTATTGAATTAAATGGAAACTTTACCATGCCTACGACCTGTGAACTAAACCTGAGGTAAAGCGTGCACGCCAGGTTGTACAGCCGCCCGGAGACGCGACCGGCCACACCACCGCATATACGACGACACAGCCATAAAAAAAACAAAAAACGAGACTGCATGAAGAAAAACAATAACAGAAGTGCGTTGAAATTAACTGTCTCAGGACGCACCCACCCTCCATGATATTTCATCATGCACCAGCTTCCCCCCTGGGAATGGCCCATACTGCTTTTGCATGTGTTTACAAATATTGCATCGGATTGGTACAGTGCACCCTGAGCCAAATCACCACCGCAAATGTGCCCAAATGTACGTGTTACATCTAGATGACGCAGTATATCAACCACTTTGCTAATAATGAGAAACGTAGCTGAAGTCATAAACAATCACCCATTAGCAAACTCTATAAAAATGCTACATGAGGTTGAAAGAGAAGCCAATACAAAAGCAGAGGCGGACGGTGTGGCACCAACTACAATTGCCTTAGTGCTAATAAAGGACAAAGAACAGGATCCGAGACGATACAATGTCCCATCGTTAATGAAGTGGCAATTGTGTTTCGAAGTGATGACGGTGAGCCTCCGTTTCACCGCGATATTGTCATGCATTTACGTCCTGATGGGAACAAGGCGCCTACAACGCGCTTCTGAAACACCACAACCACATGAGTCACAGCTCCAAAAAGAAACCACTTTAGTACAAATATATTTATTTAATTAAATGACATTTCCCAGGACGCACCCACCCTCCATGAGGTGATTGCCATTCTTGGATTTGCGATTCTTTCGAGAATCGCGGGCTTGCTAGTCTTGAATAAAGAAGGGTTCAACTCTGCAATCTTCTTGTATCATACCATCATGAAGTGAGCCACAGTCATATTCTCCCAATAACTACCCAGAACTTGTGACCATGGGTGAGGATGAGGATGTAGACCATCCAAAAGACTAACAGCATTTCCTTTGGACTTAATTTCAGGTTAACCACAATAGTCGGGAGAAAAGTTGGTAAAACTGCTTCTGCTGCACAGATTTCTTCGTCGATTTCACAATTACATCTACCATCACTCATTATGTCATTAACATTTACTGTAGAGGTGCTTGAACATTTCCACTTGGTGCAGCTGCTTGCCCTGCTGAAAGCATACAACTGTTTTCTGGGGGAGGATTGTGACCACTTAATCTGGAGCTGCTAAATTCTTATCCCATCTACATCACAGTGTGCACAACAGGGATCATAGTCTGAAGATGCAAAGAAGAGTACATTAGCTGCAAACAAGAGAGATGAAACCATTAGGATCCCATACTTTATATATTCCAAATTTCAGATTCTCCTTGGTATACTGCTCATGAAAATCAATGGTTTTCTGTGCCTAAATTAATTATCTACCTAATTCCTAATGCCTAAAGAAAGCTTAATGTCATTCTGATGCCTCCACAGATCCCCCATACTCTTATGGCACTTTCCTCAAGATACCAGGGAATTCATAATGATAAGGTTTTTCCATGTCCACAAAGCACATGTGTGCAGTGCAGAAATGGAAAGCTCCATATACCTTTCAAGTATCTGACCATTGTTCCATAGCCAAGTTAGAATCTACATTTCCCATCGTGGAGGTCTGACTATTAGACAAAATCTCTGTTTCTCTACACCAGCAAAGACTTTTTCAGGAAGGCTGAAGAATGTGATCTTTTGTTAAATGGAAAGCACCTTTGGGTCTCCTTTATTAAGATGGTGATCACACTCCTATCTGCATTTTTGAGGCACAATTACCACCTTTTATGAAACATTGAAGAGGTACGTTAGCCAGAAGAGTCCTACAATATTGTGTTTTAAGCATGTCCATATGGAGCTCATTCACCCCTGTATACCTCCCACTATGCAGTTTTTTCATCACTGCAACTTCCTCAGCCACAGCAGTGAACCACAGCAATGCACTGTCTCTCCTGAAGAGGGTGTAGTTGGTATAGCAGTTGTTCAAAGTGCCCCTTCCATCTCTTGATGATTTCCCAAAGTAAGGTCAATGTTTTCCTACTGCTGAGAAATATCTGTTTGGCACCCTGTCTACCTTTGATGAAAATGAATAGTTTCACAGAACCTATTTAAGGCCATTGGAAAGTCATTTCCCAAGTATTCACAAACTACATTAAAACATGGACCTTTGCTTTTGACACCACCATGTCTACTTTGTTGAACTATTAGCAATCCCAGGAAATGCTTCAGCTAACATTGCAAAGAATACACATTTCTAAAGACTGACCGATGAAGAAGTAGCAGAAAGAATTGTCTGCAACTTAACGACAGCAAACCCAAGAAACTGGTTATTGGATTTCACTACATCCAAGATTCTTTATGTCTTGTTATTTCAGAGATAGGATGTAGAGGTGGTCCACACCTGCAAGTACTTTGGGGTCCACATCAATGACAAGTTGGACACAGAGGAACTATATTAGAAATGGGAAAGCATGGTCTTTTTTCTTAGGAGAATTCACATCCGCTACAACTCTGTGATGTCCAGTGTGCTATGCTGGGCTTTTAATATCACTTCAAGAGAGGCCCACCGAATCAACAAGCTAATTAAAAGAGCAGGTGTAGTTGTGGGAGCTGGACCCCCTAGAACTAGTAGGAAAGGGGAGAATTAAAACAAACCTGAGTGTCATTATGACCAATGCTGCATATCCTGTCCCTGGCACATTAAGACTGAGTATTTTCAACCAATAAATCATTGAGGAGAAGTGTGCCAAGAAATTCCACTGCGGCTTCTTTATACGAACAGCAATACACCTGCATAATGCCTCACTGTGAATGTATCTGCAGAGACAGAAGTTTTTCTTTCTTTTAATTGTTTTCATTTTTAGTCATTTTGGTGTGTGTTTATACAATATATTGTATATGTATACATTTATTTATTTAAAGAGCTTCAGTAAAAAAACAAATTTACCCCAGGGGACAAATAAAGTTCTATCTATCTATCTATCTATCTATCTATCTATCTATCTATCTATCTATCTATCTATCTATCTATCTATCTATCTATCTATCTATCTATCTATCTATCTATCTATCTATTATACGCTCTCAGATCAAACTATATGACTACCCAGTCAATCCCTAATCTTTGACTCAAGGTGGTCTGCCACCCGTTACAATTATGAGAAACCTTGTGTTTGAAAAGAGATCAAGTAGAAGATACTTGGGATTGTGGCATTTAGAGATCTCTGTATTGATTATGTAGTTTCATCTTTTAAACAATTAAGCTCCCAATTTAATCTTTTATATACACATTAGCAATTCATTAAAAACAACCTGCCCAACTTCAATCATCTTTCATCTATATTTATATCTGAGGTAATATTGACTAGTATGGATGAAAATCCCCTCCTTTAACCGCCACCTTATCGTGGGGTTTGCGTGTCCCAATGATCCTAGGAGCTTTGTTTTCCGGGGCTTTATGCCCCTGGTAGGGCCACCCAAGGCAAACTGGTCCTAGGTGAGGGATGAGACAAAGAGCGGTTAAACAAAACCTCCTATGATGAAAAACTATTTTGGACGGCGTTTTCCCTTGCCTGGACGTGGGTCACCGGGGCCCCACTCTGGAGCCAGGCCTGGAGGTGGGGCTCAATGGCGAGCACCTGGTGGCCGGGCCTGCACCCATGGGGCTCGGCCGGGCACAGCCCGAAGAGGCAACGTGGGTCCCCCTTCCCATGGGCTCACCACCTATGGGAGGGGCCAAGGAGGTCGGGTGCAGTGTGAGTTGGGTGGTGGCCGAAGGCGGGGACCTTGGCGGTCCAATCCTCGGCTACAGAAGCTGGCTCTTGGGACGTGGAATGTCACCTCTCTGAAGGGGAAGGAGCCTGAGCTAGTGCGCGAAGTTGAGAGGTTCTGGCTAGATATAGTCGGACTCACCTCGACGCACAGCTTGGACTCTGGAACCAACCTCCTTGAGAGGGGCTGGAGTTGCCCCCGGTGAGAGGTGCCGAGCGGGTGTGGGTATACTTATTGCCCCCCGACTTGGAGCCTGTACATTGGGGTTTACCCCGGTGGACGAGAGGGTAGCCTCCCTTCGCCTTCGGGTGGGGGGACGGGTCCTAACTGTTGTTTGTGCGTATGCACCGAACAGCAGTTCAGAGTACCCACCCTTTTTGGAGTCCCTGGAGGGGGTGCTAGAGGGCATACCTTCTGGGGACTCCCTCGTTCTGCTGGGAGACTTCAATGCTCACGTGGGCAATGACAGTGAGACCTGGAAGGGCGTGATTGGGAGGAATGGCCCCCCTGATCTGAACCTGAGCGGTGTTTTGTTATTGGACTTCTGTGCTCGTCACGGATTGTCCATAACGAACACCATGTTCAAGCATAGGGGTGTTCATATGTGCACTTGGCACCAGGACACCCTAGGCCTCAGTTCGATGATCGACTTTGTGGTCGTGTCATTGGACTTGCGGCCACATGTCTTGGACATTCGGGTGAAGAGAGGGGCGGAGCTGTCAACTGATCACCACCTGGTGGTGAGTTGGCTTCGATGGTGGGGGAGGATGCCGGTCAGGCGTGGTAGGCCCAAACGTGTTGTGAGGGTCTGCTGGGAACGTCTGGCAGAGCCCCCTGTCAGAAGTAGCTTCAACTCCCACCTCCGGCAGAACTTCGACCACATCCCGAGGGAGGTGGGGGACATTGAGTCCGAATGGGCCTTGTTCCGTGCCTCTATTGTTGAGGCAGCTGACCGGAGCTGTGGCCGTAAGGTGGTCGGTGCCTGTCGTGGCGGCAATCCCTGAACCCGTTGGTGGACACCAGCAGTGAAGGATGCCATCAAGCTGAAGAAGGAGTCCTACAGGACCCTTTTGTCCTGTGGGACCCTGGAGGCAGCTGATAGGTACCGGCAGGCCATGCGGAATGCGGCTTTGGTGGTTGCTGAGGCAAAAACTCGGGCGTGGGAGGAGTTTGGGGAGGCCATGGAGAACGACTTTTGGACGGCTTCGAGGAGATTCTGGTCCACCATCCGGCGTCTCAGGAAGGGGAAGCAGTGCAGTGTCAACATTGTATATGGTGGGGATGGTGCGCTGCTGAACTCGACTCGGGACGTTGTGGGTCGGTGGGGGGAGTACTTCGAAGACCTCCTCAATCCCATTAACATGCCTTCCAATGAGGAAGCAGAGCCTGGGGACTCGGAGGTGGGCTCCCCCATCTCTGGGACTGAGGTCACCGAGGTGGTCAAAAAACTCCTTGGTGGCAGGGCCCCGGGGGTGGATGAGATACACCCGGAGTTCCTCAAGGCTCTGGATGTTGTAGGACTGTCTTGGTTGACACGCCTCTGCAACATCGCATGGACATCAGGGACAGTGCCTCTGGACTGGCAGACCGGGGTGGTAGTCCTCCTCTTTAAGAAGGGGGATCGGAGGGTGTGTTCCAACTACAGAGGGATCACACTCCTCAGCCTCCCTGGAAAAGTCTATTCAGGGGTCCTGGAGAGGAGGGTCCGTCAGATAGTCGAGCCTCGGATTCAGGAGGAACAGTGTGGTTTTCGTCCTGGTCGCGGAACAGTGGACCAGCTCTATACCCTTAGCAGGGTCCTGGAGGGTGCATGGGAGTTTGCCCAACCAGTCTACATGTGTTTTGTGGACTTGGAAAAGGCATTCGACTGTGTCCCTCGGGGAATCCTGTGGGGGGTACTCCGAGAGTATGGGGTACCGGCCCCCCTGATAAGGGCTGTTCGGTCCCTGTACGATCGGTGCCAGAGCTTGGTCCGCATTGCCGGCAGTAAGTCAAACCCGTTTCCAGTGAGAGTTGGACTCCGCCAGGGCTGCCCTTTGTCACCGATTCTGTTCATAACTTTTATGGACAGAATTTCTAGGCGCAGCCAGGGCGTTGAGGGGGTCCGGTTTGGTGGGCTCGGGATTGGGTCACTGCTTTTTGCCGATGATGTTGTCTTGTTTGCTTCATCAGGCCGTGATCTTCAGCTCTCTCTGGATCGGTTCGCAGCCGAGTGTGAAGCGGCTGGGATGAGAATCAGCACCTCCAAATCCGAGACCATGGTCCTCAGCCGGAAAAGGGTGGAGTGCCCTCTCAGGGTTGGTAGCGAGATCCTGCCCCAAGTGGAGGAGTTCAAGTATCTCGGGGTCTTGTTCACGAGTGAGGGAAGAATGGAGCGTGAGATCGACAGACGGATCAGTGCGGCATCCGCAGTAATGCGGGCGCTGCATCAGTCTGTCGTGGTGAAAAAGGAGCTGAGCCGCAAGGCGAAGCTCTCAGTTTACCAGTTGATCTATGTTCCTACCCTCACCTATGGTCATGAGCTATGGGTAGTGACCGAAAGAACGAGATCGCGAATACAAGCGGCTGAAATGAGTTTCCTCCGCAGGGTGTCTGGGCTTTCCCTTAAAGATAGGGTGAGAAGCTCAGTCATCCGGGAGGGACTCAGAGTAGAGCCGCTGCTCCTCCGCATCGAGAGGAGTCAGATGAGGTGGCCCGGGCATCTGATCAGGATGCCTCCTGGACGCCTCCCTGGTGAGGTGTTCCGGGCACGTCTAACTGGGAGGAGGCCCCGGGGAAGACCCAGGACACGTTGGAGAGACGATGTCTCTCGACTGGCCTGGGAACACCTTGGGATTCTCCCGGAAGAGCTAGAAGAAGTGGCCGGGGAGAGGGAAGTCTGGGCATCTCTCTCAAGCTGCTGCCCCCGCGACCCGACCTCGGATAAGCGGGAGACAATGGATGGATGGATGGATGGTGGATGAAAATTCAAACAACATTTGTAAAGTATATCAATAAATTTTCAACTTACCCCTTAATGATCTTAGGAAATGATGGGAACCATTTCTATTTCAGAAAAGGAATGAAATTCAGCCATTCATAATTCACATGCACTTTAATATGTGCCAAGGATTCAATAAACTAAAAATTGCTCATCAATGTACTCAGGCTGAGATCCAATCTGTGATCAGTGTCATCAAGCAGCTGCATCACTAGGTCACGTGTTTTGGAAAAGTCCTACGATTAAACTGTTTTGTGTAAAAATAATTGTATATCTCTTAGCCTTGAATTTAAAATCACTTCTAACTCTTTAACAGAGATATTTGGAGTAATGCCAGTTGAGATAAAAGTGTGCTATGAAAAATCAGTTGTAATATACCACACTACTTATACTTATTTTGCTCATATGGGTGAATCCCATTCCACTCTCTATAAACTTTCTGTATTATCTAAACTTGGAAAAAATCAAATTCTCTTTATGAGGGCCTGTTCATAAAGAATCTTTGTCAGATGAGAGTTAAAGTCTGAGTTTTATGGATTGTTCTTGAGCTGTACAGTTGTACTTCCCATGTTATTTTCATTAGTTTAATTGGCATTGTGCTCTGCTATAAAGTTTTGTTTCCAAATGAAAGTTGTAAAAAACAAAACAACAAAAATAATCCAGTAACAGTTCTGCAGCACTCCTACTACTACTACTACAACTACTAGTAATAATGTTGCTTGTTCTTGAAAAGAAAATGTAAATTATTTCATTTATGCATTCATGACTGCTAAAAAAGGTGGAAATGAACAGAAAATGTACTGTAATTCCTCCTATGAAGGACATAATTTATGGGAGTATAAAATTTACCTTACTGTTAGGTACTGTAAGTTTGTGACCTAGAATGTTGAATGTTTCAACATATATTACAGTAAAACACAGAACAAAGTATTTTAATAGATTTTATGCTAAAATGTAAAAAATGCAAACAAGGCTGTCTTGATATGCCAAGAAATGATATCACCTTTAATCATTACTAATACTTCACATTTGACATATTGATTTAGATAAACGCTCCTCTGTGTCAGAAGACTGTTTTGACTCCAGCTGTGGGATTAAATCTACATTGAATTACAAATGTATTGATTAAGAAGAGATACATATAAAAAAAATGTCACAATATTCTATTCTCTGGTTTTGCAGCATTACACTTTTTTTATCATAGCACAGCCTTTTACTACCTTGTAGAGAGGGAAAATGTATATTTCAAACACATCCATATCACAAGTGAATGTTTATTTGGCAAATTGATTACTACAAATTATTTTTATATATGATTAAAATGGATGTCTATGTAAACAGTTTTTATATTAAGAATAATAAGAAAAATTGGCCTCAGATTAATTGAATTACTAATTAAGTTGGGGAAAAAACAATTTTAAATATCAAGTGTGAAGTAGCTATAATTAAGAACAGCAATACAAATATTTACTGTATATTTAAAGGGCATACTTACCAATATACATGCATATGTTCTGTAAGTACATATAACAACAACAACAAAATTTATTTATATAGAATGTTTTTATACAAATGATGTAGCTCAAAGTGCTTTACAAGATTAATAAAGAAAAATATAAAAATAAGATTAGGCAATACTAAGTAACAAAGAATAAAGTAAGGTCGGATGGCCAGGGAGGACAGACAAAACAAAAAAAAAAAACTCCAGAGGGCTGGAGAAAAAAACAAAATCTGCAGGGGTTCTGGGGCCACGAGAACTCCCTGCCCCCACTGGGCATTCTACCTAACCTAAATGATCTCAATCAGTCTTCATGGTTTTCAGGCTTTATGTGGAAGAATTAGACAGTGATGGTCATGTGGGCCTCTGACCTACAATCCATCAATGTAGAGACTGCACGGTGCTTTGATCAGGTGGTGGTGGTGTAGATCGCCATCACAGAAAACCAGAAAGAGAACAGCAGAGAAAGTAGGGATTAGTACAGATTTTGGAGCCATAAAAAAATGATAATTAAATGCATATACAGGGTTACACTAAAATGTAGCTGTGAAAAAGCCATGTTAAAGCAATAAGTTTTTAGCAGTTTTTTAAATTACTCCACCGTATTAGCCTGGTGAATTTCTATCAGTAAGATGTTCCAGATTTTAGGCTGCCTCACCACTTCTTTTAAGGTTAGCTTTCGGAATTATAAGCAGACATTCATTTGAAGATCTAAGGTTATGATTTGGAGTGTAAGGTGAAAGGCATTCCTAAATAGAGGATGGTGTGAGGTTGTTTAAGGCTTTGTAAACCATAAGCAATATTTTAAAGTCAAGTTATATACTACAAAGTTCAGCTATACATACTGCTGTGTGGGTTAGTGTGTCATAATTTATTTGACAGAATAATGATATAATAGAAGAGCATTTTTTTCTGGAAGTTTGAATGTATGTTCATGCATTGAGTTGTATGTATTTGTTTTGTAAAATGACTTATTGAATTTCTTTCCTGTAAAACGTACTATGAGATATAAATACACCGTTCCTAATAGCAGCTTATTTTTGCCCAAAATGTCCAGAGCAACATTTCTTTCTCTTTTATCATATAACTGACACTAGTAATGAGGAAGGAAGTTTTACATTAACTGTATAAATTTGCATTGTGTCTTCATTATACACAAAGTTTACCTCACTAACATGTCAATTGTCTTATTCTATAAAATGTAACTTATTATTTTATTTTGAAGTGGCAACACTTTGATTCAGGTTTAATCATATTTTACCAACATTAATAACTAGTACACAAAATTCAAGTGAGCAGGAAAAGTGACATCTGGATTCTGTTGGTTTCTCTCTAATCAAAATCACAGTTTATGTGTGTTTTATTGATGGTTGATTTAAGTATTTTGTGTGAAACCAAGTAGATTTTATTTTTGAACTGGAAGATGTTAATTAAAATATTATGCATTAACTAATTTGACTTGTTAAATCATTCAAAGACTCAAAGATTTCATCAACCCTGTAACTGGCTAAATCCAGTTTAGGAACACAAGGAAACAGCAACACCTGGCACAAGGCATTACAAGACAGAGGATTTTATGAGCAACAATTCTTAAATTCATAATAGTTGATAGCAAGTGTAAAGAATTGGCAGAGACTTCACACAGAGGGCTACAGCCCTTTACTCTGAGATATGTGCCCATCCACTTGTGATGTGGGAGAAAAAAAAAAAAAAGAGTATAATTAAATAAAGCCAAATATATAGTGTCCAGGCTGCAAATGAAACACAGAACTCTGGAGCTGGAGGCAACAGATGAGAGCCGTTGATCCCATAGTGTAGTTACAATTAACTAATTCACATTGTGCTCTTTATGTCTACCTGCTCCAGCATTTGGAACAGAAGTTGGGTCCGTTTAACTCTACTAACCAGCTTTTGGTTAAAATAGTGTTTATGACTCCTTCATTTTAGTAATCTTTATGAGGCACACACTTGGACACATCATCAGTGATGTTATTGTAGTGTTTTGGGTCTTTTGAAGATTACACACCCTCATCCAGGTGACCGCTGTGTTGGATCTGATGGCTGTCTTCCTGTTCAGCCCCATGATACCCAGGGACTCATAGGTCTTGCTGAAGGACTGGCCTGTAAAGCCCATGCAGCCTATCTCGATGGGCATACACTTTGACCTCCACCCTTGTCTATGTCAATCTTTCACCAGCTCCATATATTTTGCACTCTTCCTCTCCTTTATAAATTAGTAATAAAAATGATAATAATGGTACAGGGTATCTATGTGCTTTTACTTTGTTACTTGATACAGCCAGAATATCACCTGTGACATGTGACACAACAACAAATACAATTTTAATACTTCTACTGAACATCTTAATAAACTGAATGCAGTAAATACAGGGTCAAAATGAAGCTGAATGTTTAGATATTTAAAGAATAAACATGTAAATGTATCACCGACACTTCTGAATTTGATCTTCATTTTATCCTTCAAGTAACAGCACATACTGTAGCTATACGGCATTATCTAAAACATGTAATGTTAGCTGCCAGTAGAATTAATGAACAACTGAAGATAATCTGAGCTAATTGTTCATTTAGTATGTCAAAGTTGCTTGCTTTGTGCTTTTCCATAATTCATCCAATGTCTAACCAGTAAACAAGAGAGCCACATGTGTCTTAGTAAAATTTAGAAACGTGCCCTCTATGCAGCAACACTCATTATATGTGGACTAACGTCAGCAGCCTTTAACAATGTGTGTAGGGGTTTATATACCAATAATAAATAATCCATATCTATGTGTCAGGTGGGTACTGTAATGTCAGATACAATCTGTTAAACACTTGATATCAAACTATTACACATAATGATGCTCCATTATCACCCCAGTAAACTGCTAGGTTTAGTGTAGTGGCAACTGATATAAAGTTGGCTAACTTACTGGAAAATGGATACATTTAGAGTTCTAAACAACACCTACAAAGACTGTAGTATGAGCTGCTTCTTCATGCTTTCATTTTTGTTTTATTTTTACTTTTATGTGCTCCTGACTAGTGTTGATTTATCTCTGCTTATCAAAATTACTGTGACCGTCAAAAAAATGTTAATTTGAGGTTTCATGAAACAACAGCAATTGCCGCATTAGAGTCAAGCTGTTGACCTCCAGAACATTGCTCTGTTGAGGAGGTTGTTGCTTTACATTATACTTCAGTGATGTTACACTATGGTTAAAATTAAGGTTGTGGGAGAACTTATTTTACTCAAGTCATTTAAACCAAGCAACAAAAATGTGCAGCCATCCTGGCTGTCCAGCACAGCTCCTGAATCGTTGAGTGTCTGCAAACTCCCAATGGGACCCCCACATCGGTCCTCTGATCACGGACCTCATGCACAGATCTGTGTGTACAGTAGAAAGGGGTGGCTCTGCTTCCTATACTTTATAGTTAATTTCAGTATGATGAACTCTCCTTTTGTTTCTGAGATCAGGGTGATGTTGGGCCTCAATAAATTCTCTGTGATATGTGTTGGAAAGTTCAGCTGCCTTTCCGGGTCAACTGACAATACCCAGTGTCATGCAGAGAAAAGCAGGCCAGTCTGTCAGTACCTGCTCCTTTTTTGCAGCTGCTCTCCCTCCTTAACAAAGACAATCTGCTTCATTGCATGATCTATCTTCTGATTGTCCCTTATCCCCTTACTGGTGGTCTCTGTGATGGACTTGAGGACTTGGTCATGCCACCAGTGATATGGCCTTTCACCCCAAGCCTTTGAACAACTGCTCAGTATGAGTTCCAGGATTCCTGTATTGAAACACAGGGACCACCCCAATGTTTCAGCTGTGCCCCGTACAAACACGTTTGATGGACTTGGGAGGACATCATAGACTCCTTGGATTAAAAACATAATCCTTTAGAGCAAGAATATTCTAGGAAGAACTCCATAATGATAGATCCAGGCCTTGAATTTTCCTGGGAGAACCCAGCCTGACAACTGTTCTCAGCCAATCCTCAAGGTCATCACTCTGGATGGAGTTGATGTCTTTTAGAACACCTTCCCCAGGCTTTTCATTGGGTTTTCTGTGACTGATGGCATCTGCTCACCATCTGTCCTAAAAGAGAACTTATCCGTGAATGTCCCTGTCTTAAGAACCTGGGACAGAGACTTAGATGGCTTGAAATTCATAGTCATGTGCTTCTCCAGTCCCTGAAAAATCATCCTGGCTCCCAGCAATGATAATTGATAATAATTGTAGTTAGCAGGAGGTCATCCTTAAAGGCTATGATTAGATATTGTCTTGTTTCAGGCTTGCATCTAGGGCTCCCACTCTCTGGTCTGCTGTCTTCACCACCAAGGTCAGATTTAAGGAATGGTTTTCATTCCAGTTCTGAACTAGTATAATACATTGCTGCTGTAAATTCGATCATTTACAAAGTGTAGAAGTTCCAGAATGTACCAAAAATGACATAGACATACAGGTAGTTTTTAAGCTTATACTGTAATATCAGGTAACAATTGTAAAAGACATTACAGCAAAAATGAGATTAAATAATAATTAAAATATGTGAATAAATCTTAAAGCGCTTTGAATAAGAAGTAACAGTGCTGGGTTATCATTTAATAAATTATTATGGTGTAAAATTAATCAGATACGCTTTCATCAGAAATATGTGATTATTTATTGCTAATTATTACTTTTTGTATCACAAACCTTTTAGCCAGGTCAGATAATATAAAGCAATTAATCAAAATCAAAAGCAGTTATTAATTTGATCACCGCTTTTTGTGTTTTCCATTCTAAAGTGATTCTAAAGCATAATTCTGTCAAGATTTAATGGTCCCCTGTGTGCTACTTTCATGCTGCATTACTTGATAATTGGTTTCAATGCATTAATGGCTGTGTAGGGATAAAAATAATATCCATGCAAAACTTCTCTTAATCATCCAGTTGTCCTCATGTTTAAGATAAAAAGTCATTACTGTTATTGGTGGGGGCCACACATTTTTAAAACACATATCAATTCCTAAGAGAAGAGAGGTAAGAATTAGATTTACAGTATTTAAAGTTACCAAGTTATCAGTTGTACTTTGTGATCTATTGTTAGTATTAAAAGTGATGCATGCACCATATGGCCAAAAGTGTGTGGACACCTCTCCAAATCATTGAGATCATTGTTAACAGATTTATTTGTTCTTCTTTTCTTCTATTTCTTTGAAATCTTGTAAGCCCTTTGAGCTACACATTGTGTATGAAAATGTGCTATAGAAATAAATTTTGTGTTTGCCAGTAGAATGGGTTATACTGAAAAGCTTGGTGACTTTAAACGTGGTACTGTCATAGGATACAACCTTTTGCCACAAGTCAGTACAGTATGTGAAATTTCTACTCTGATAGATCTGCTCTGGTCAACTGAAAGTGCTATTATTGTGAAGTGGAAGCAACTAAGAATGCAGTAGACCACATAGAGCAAGGCCACCAAGTGCTGAAGCGCATAACATGTAAAAATCACCTATCCTCTGTTGCATCACCCATAACAGAGTTCCAAATATCTCTGGAAACAACATCAGCAGAAGAACTGTGAATTGTGATCTTCATCTTCTGGCATTCTGATGGATGAATCTGCGTTTGGCGGATGCCTGGAGAACGCTATCTTCCAGATTGTATTTTGCCTACTGGAAAGTTTGGTGTTTTGGGGGATAATGGCCCAGAGCTGTTTGTCAGGGTTTGGGTTAGGCCCCTTGTTTTCAGTGAAGGGTACTGTTAATGCTACAGCACACAGACATTTTAGATAACTGTATGCTTCCAACTTTATGGCAAGACTTTGGGGAAATATTTTCTATTCCAACATTACTGTGCTCCTGTACGGAAAGCCAGGTCTATAAACACATGGTTTAATAAGTTTGGTGTGGAGGAAATTGAGTAGCCTGCACAGAGCCCTGCCCTCAACCCAACTGAACACCTCTGGAAAGATCTGGAATGCTGACTGTGAGCTGGGTCTTCTTGTCCAATATGAGTACCCGACCTCACAAATCTTCTTTTGAATGAATAAGCACAGATTCCCAAAGTTCAAGATCTTGTGGAAAGTCTTCCCAGAAAACTGGGGGTTGGGGGCTGGGAGGCAACTCCATATTAAAGCTGTTAGTTTTGGAATGGGATGTCCAACAAACTCATATATAGGTGTGATGGAAATGTGCCCACAAACTTTTGGCCATATAGAGCAAGTGAGGCTTGAAATGCAGGCAATTCTCAATATTTACATTTGAAACTTTATCTAAAGTGAGATACATGAGTTCAAGTTTTTATGCATAGTTGCTATTATACTGTATAGATTGAGAAAGGAATAATGTACTGTACTTAACATTCCCATCTAAATAGGAAATATGTAGATAATAATTACATTCTGCTGACACTTCACAATTAAAGATTGAAAATTGTGCCTTTCAGTGTTTAATTAGCACCACATTGAACATTTTGGCCTGACTGAAAAGATGAAGGCACAGCTGGCATGTGGTTTGTAAAATACAACTTTTTAAAATGCATTTCATGAATTTTTTAAATATTAATCTTCCTATAGTTAACATTTTGATCCAAATATACTGATTATTGTAAAGCGGGCAATTTTAATTTTTTTTCCATCTTTTACAGTTATTGTGTCATATCAGATTCTGGTAATGAACTCCTCCTCACTTTAGCACCATTTTTTTATGTAAACTGGAATATCCCACACTGTCTGACCATAGTTCTTAGTATTTAAACTTATCAGCCTGTCATAAACATAGAGCTATAGTCTGCACCCACTTGTGGTCAACCATTAGAGTGACTCAGACCTGATTAAAAACTTTTATTTAACCTTTTAATTCCCAGGCAGTAATGTAGAGTACAAAGTTAGCAGAGGAGCAGGTTCAAAGTTTTATTTACTCATAGTTTTACATATGCTGTGAGAAAAAGCAAAGTGAGATAGGAGTGGCAAACACCCCATAACAGCCTGGATGGATAACAGCTCTTCTTTCTGGAATTCTAGGCACTCAATAAGCCTAGTTATCATGTGGATCTTTCAGTCCTGCATTGGGCTTCTAAGCTGACACATCTTTGATCCAGCATCATCTCTGGATGTACTTTTTGAAAGGAGAAAATCCTATATTTATTCCAGCCTTCTTCTCCCTTAGACAAATGAGGCATTGTGGTTTAGGATCCAAGTCCCTTCCCATGTGCATGCTTCATGACTTTGAACCCAGTCCTGATTGTGCAAGACATATGTTTTTGAACCTTCTACCAATCAATATTCTACTCATGGCCTGGGACTGCAGCAAAATGTATCTTTTGGCCTCTGCTAGCATCAACTTGTAGTTAAGGTGTTAAGATAGATAAAGTATCAGGTTACCCGACCTAAAACTTGCCCTTGTGACAGTTCCAGCTGTCATGCAGCAAACAAAGCAAACAATTCTAGATTATCCATTAACTGAACAATTTACAGTTGAAATTTCCTCTAGAATACAATAAACCTTTTCTAATACATGCCTTATCACTCTATACATACAGTATATTAAAATATTAAACATAGCACTAAACACTTGCTCATACTCTATTTCTATATCAATGGTATAATTTTAGTTAATTGAAAGTATTGGTAAAAAATATGTAGCATTATACATATACTGTACAGGTAAATGTTCTCCTGCTTGCCTCTATGCCGGCTGCACCTCCACCTGTGTGTGTCCAGTTAGCTGCAGGGTCATCTGGGGCCTCATGCATAACGCCGTGCGTAAAATTTGCACTACAACATGACGTAAGCACAAAAGCCGAAATGTGCTTACGCACAGAAAAATCCTGATGCAGGAATCTGTGTGTTCGCCAACTTCCGCGTTCTTCCGCTACATGAATCCCGCTCTCCCAGAATTACGCCTCTTTGAATATGCAAATCAATATAAATAGCCCTTAAGCTCAGCGTTCTGTGAAAAGGCAATGGCAAAAGTACGAGGAAAAAACAGAAGAATTTCAGCGAATACCAAATGGAGGCAAAGAAAAATGTACTATTTGTTGGTTTAAACAGTTATATAAGCAACAAAAGGAAATTGATCGAGTGACATAGCGTGTCGGAGAAACTCGAACGCTCAAGTTCACAAAGTTGCACAGTGCCCGAAATAAAAAAGTTGTCACATATCAAAGTCGGCATGAAAAGGTGACTCGTAGCCCAACGTCTGAGTGTCATATGAAAGCTTATTAGGGTACAGTGAAAAAAAAGGCACACAGTGTGAAAAAAGCACGAAATGTCAACTTTAATCTCGAAATTTCCACTTTAATAACGTAGTTTATTTTGTCATTAAAGTAGAACATCATAAACTTCATCTTAAAATCATTTAATTTACTAGTTTCTCAAATCCCATCATAAATAAAGTAGCACGTTAAATGCTTTGTTTTGTATTTGATCTTATATGTGCTCTCTGTGCCTGAATCACTACGTGCTCTTCCTCCGACAGGACACAGAATCCATTATGTTCGTAATATTACAGCTCTCTGAGTAATTAAAATATTGAGATGTGTACTTGATATCATTTTCATGATGATATGAGTTAAAGCATGTTATTAAACATGGGAACACGTTGGCGCAGTGATTGTTCATGTCTTACAGCAATATGCTTGCTGCACCTTGTGCGACCTTCAATGAAATGCTTTATTACAGAAGTACTGTCTTTTTCAAACATACTAACCCCCAATTCCTGTCCTTACTTTTCTTTGTCCAAATATCCAATCGCCACACAATCAGCTCTGTAATAGACGTTAAGCCATCTGTAAGCTTAGAACGACTATTCTTCAAAACTTTTAAGGAACATCGAAATATCTTCGTAATGCTTAATTATTCTGTCCATCTATCCTTCCAGTGTCGCGCCAGCCACAGCATGAAAACAGTGAGAGGCAGGAACAAACCGTGAACGAAGCTCAAGCTCGCTAGCGCTGCGGCACCGTGTAGTTAAAGTTAAAGTTTTATCTGTATAATATAATCAACATATTTTGCTGCATTTCATCTTAAAAATGATATCGTCATCATATGTAAATACGCGCTTTATAAAGTGGCTTAGGTTGTGCAATATTATACCTGTATCATAAGTACAATTACCTCACGGTAACTTGCAAGTACAAACAGTTCTACAAGGAGCACTTGAACCTAACGGAGAACTTGCGTACGACAGGGTATGAGGTACCGTGTGAAAAGTGCGTGGCTTTATGCCAAGTGTAGGTTTTATACATCGCGATTTGAACGTGGAAACGTTCTTACGCAACATTTCTGTGCGTACGCACCGTTTATACATGAGGCCCCAGGTGTGGTCCATCATTCTTTAATGTTTTGTCCCTTACCCTAGAACATCATCTGGAGGTGGGGCAGTGATCAGGGATGTCTCCCCTATTCCCCTGCAGCTAGCTTTTCCACAGGAGTTATTTGCTTTGCAAGTCTTGTACTTCCTCCTCAGCCACAACCAGAAGATTGTGCACAAATTTTACAACTGAAGCCTACAGAACCATTTCTGGTCACAGTGAGGTGCTGCAGATCTCCTCAAGGAAGTGAAACTATCTGCCCAGATGCACCTGCATCTTCCACTCTGTTCCTGGAGCCAGAAACTTTGGTGTTTGCCTTCTGCTGGAGCTATCTATGGTCTCGCCCTGCCTGAGGAAAGAAACCTGCAGGTTTGCTGTTAGGGTCTTGTAGTTGGCTTTTAACTGTCCTCTGTCCACCACTTCTGCATGCTTCCTGAGCACCTGGTCATACTGCTATCCCACATAAGTCACAGGCTCTATGCAAAATCACTGCTGGAGATGCTGGGGGCCTGGAATTATGTCGAAAGGAACTCTGATATTGAAATTGAGCTGAGCCCATGGTATCTTCCATAAGTCTACCCAGTTTACTGCTCCCTTTGCAATGCCCTCTCACATTGCCCATCAGTCTCATCTGCCTTGTGTCACTACTTTTACTCTGTATGGCTCCTGGTTCACCCTGGCCAGCTCTATAATGATGAGGTCCTTCTTCCCTTTCTTACAGGACTTTGATCATAGGCTGGATGGATTACACCACCCAAAGATTGTCCAGTTCCTCCTCAGCTTTCCAATTTCTCCCAAATACCGCTCAGGCAAGTCTCTGTGACTTATATGGCTTGAATTTAAACCTGGCACAGGTAATCAACTTATGCAGCCTCATTAGGAGCCTGAGTGTGCAGGGTGCAGTTTGTAGCAGACAGATGATATCATCAGTGTAGAACCTTAAAAGTGGAAGCCACTGACCTGCTGGTAGCCAGATGCCACCCACCACCTGCATTGTTCTAATTAGGATGACTTCAAAGGCTGCTATGAAGAGGATGGGAGAAATGGAATGTCCTATTTCAGTCCTTGCTTCCAGCTGTTGCCAGCACATATGCAGGTCCTGGAAGCACTCAGGTCCCAATTTGAGGAAGCCCATCTTGGTAGCCGATTGGAACATCTTTTCTCTGCGGCATGATGATCATCTTTCTCTGCTGTCGGAGGAGCTGTGTAAAATCCGCATTTCAGTTGCAGCACTTTCTGAAGTGCGCAGACCTAGGACTGGCCAGATCTCTGTAGGTGGGTACACTTTTTATTGGTCTGGTTGCACTGATGGCTGGCATACTGAGGGAGTAGCTGTTGCTGTAGTGGCCCAGCTTCTTCCGCTGGTGTCCGATATTACTTCTTTCAACGAGCATATTATGAGACTCGCAACTTTGCTCGGTGCTTGATGGGTCCCCGCGTGGTGACACTCTTCTGATCATGGGTGACTTTATTGCAACCACTAGAACTGACAGGGCTGGCTATTAGGATTGTCTCTGTCCCCATTGGTCTGGTGACTGTGGTGAAAGTGGCTCCATGTTCATGGACTTCACAAAAGGTCAGGGGCTGTGAATTGCTGGATTCTGGTTCCAGCGCCCTGAGCTGCATCGTTGGACTTGGTAATCCAGTACTGGTGGTGCGGTGAAGGAGATTGATCACATCCTCATGGGTGGACACTGAAGGCTCTTACAAAACTGCAGGGTTTACAGAAGTGCCCAGTTTGTGAATTCTGACCACAGACTTGTTGCTACTCTGAAGATACAGCTTAGGTCCAGTAGGTTACCATCAACTAGGAAAATGAGGCTGGACCTGGCCAGATTCCAAGATCAGGCTGTTTCTGATGAGTTTGCACCCAGTTTATGTGAGGAATTTACAGATTTGGGTGCGACTGCCAATCCTAATGTGATGTGGGAGACCTTCCGTGACAAGACCCTGATGGTTGCTGAGGGTTGTGTTGGTGTTCCCAGTGTTCCCAGAAGGAGGTGTTTCATTTCACAGGGCACTCTGGATTTAATTGAGAGGAGTCACAGTGCACGGCTTGATGGCAACTCCGGTCTGTAATGGGAACTGAGAAGGATGGCTGCGAGGGCTCTGAGGGTAGATAAGGAGGCGTTTGTTAGGGGAATCTGTGAGCAAGTGACACACCATCTATGGTCTAGTAATCCACATCCTGCTTATAGAGGAATTGAAGCATTATGCACAGCTGATTCTGTACTCGGAGAGTCATAGTCAGGGCGGCTGATGGAACGGTCCTTAAGGACAACGCTGCAATTGTTACCCGCTGGGCTGGCTACTTTGAGTAGCTGTTTAAAGCTGATCCTCCATCTAGGACGTTGGATATCTCTGGGTCCACGGTTCTTGAGGCTGATTCTCAAATTAGCCGTGAACCACTCAATCTCACTGGCGCTTGCTTGCCTATCAGCGCTCCCGATATCTATGCAAAAGGACGAAAGTCCAAGTCTTTAGATTCATGGTTCTTCCTGTCTTAGTATATGGTTGCAAGACATGGATGCTGTCCAGTGACCTGAGACAAAGTCTGGACTCCTTTGGTACTGTGTCTCTTTGGAGTATCCTTGGGTACCGCTGGTTTGACTTTGTGTCAAATGAGCGGTTGCTCATGGAGTCCAGAATGAGGCACATTACCTGAATTATGATGGAGTGTCAGTTACAGCACTATGGCCATGTGGTGCGATTCCCTGAGGGTGATCCGGCTTGCAGGATCCTCATTGTTGAGGACCCAAGTGGCTGGACCCCAAGCCAAGGGAACACCCACGTAACATCTGGCTGCAGCATATAGATGATCGTTTTCGGAGGGTGGGACTGGACCACATGCCTGCCTGGGGGGTTGCCAACTAGGATCACAAGCTGTTTCGTTGTGTGGTGGGTGCAGCAACGTGCTGTACCAGTGCATACTCCCCAACCTGACCTGACTGCCCTGATGTTACTAGGAATGTCAAAAAAGTCAAGTGCAAGGGCAAAGAGTTGGTGTGGCCCTGACTTCTATGCATTGTGAGATGAAACCAAATGGCTTGCAAGTCCCTCTTGTCCGTCTTGGTGGCCTGGGTCTGTTCCTAAATCATTGATGCAAGTTACAAACACCATGCGAAGCCTAGCACTCTGGGACTCTGGCCTTCTGACAGCTGGTGTCAATATTGCAATTCATACAGAAATGCACTCTCTCATCTTTCCTTTTTCTCCATCATCAAATGCACTGTGTTCTCCTTAGGGATGTCAGTATTCATCCAACATTGTCGCAGAGGGCTTTCAGACCCTTCAATACTAGCTCCCCTGCTTTTCTCCAATACTTGCACAACTGTCTTTGCCTTTCCACCTCCTCATTGATTTCTTTCTCCCTCCTCCTCATAGCCCTTACTGTTGTTTACCTGCTGGTCACCTCCCCATACCCACCCCTGCATTCTTCATACAGGATCTTATGAAAAAGGTTTAGCTTGGTTTACGCAGAACACACTTAAAGTTCATACAGGTGACTATCAACCTTCTTCACTGGTTCATTTCATTGAACTTTGGCCATTTGATCTTGTTCATCCTTCCTGGGTTCTTTGGGTTTCTAGTTCTTTGACCTGGCTCCTCTCCTGGATCACTTTAGGCTGCTACAGGGTTCTCGATTTTGGAGTCATCTGCATCCCTTTCATCCAACTCCCTTGCCTCTTCCTGCCTCAGCTCAGAAACTTTGTGTCTGCTGGCACTGTGGTTTTTGACCTGGCCTTGGACCCCTATTGTCTGACCTGCCTGAAGTAGTGCAAGGTTGCTTTTGGCTTTTACCACCAGACTTTATCTTCTTCTGACAGATGCAAAGCAGAGTGTTGTTATTCTTTTCCATCTACACCCGAACTTCCAAAGAATTCTCTTTAGTCGTTATGCTTGCGTTCATTACTGATTCATCCATCCTGACCAGCTGTTCTTCCATTTCCATGTCTCACTAACTACCTCACCCACCCCCAACCAGCCCCTCGCAAAGGTGTAGTGTATCCTGCTGCCACTAGTTTTTCCCGGTTATTCCCCAGTCTTCTCTAGACTTCATCTCCCCTGTTCAGAGTAGTTAGAATCTCCAGAAGTGTATCATACATGTTAGATGTTCTGCAAAGCTCTACGCCTGCCATAACACCACCAGTGCCTGCTTATTTAGCAGCAGGGTTATCTGCTGGAGACCATTTAAATAAGGTTGAGAAACAGGGAGTATACTCCTAATTATTAATATTTTTTAATTCATCAATAGATTCTTGCAGAACCCCCACAGCCTGATTAATGTCATGCTAATTTATGGCTGAATAGCACCTGTAAACACAGAAGGTGTGTCAGTTTCATACGAAACACTCAGTTGTTATATAGGTTTTCATGAAATCATACATATTTTGATAAGTAAAATATACATGTACCATCAAGCAATTTGCTAAAATTTCTGTTTGTTGAGTACACTCCTAGAATCCAACATGAATGTTACTTTCAACTATGTTTTTTTTTTGCTTTTGGTAGGCATGTCATGCTGGAAATTTACTCTCTTTTTAAATAACTTTTGTAGTGAACAGCTCCAAAATAAATTTCATGAAGGTTACATTATGATGCATGAAGCTGCCCATGAGGAGAAATGCGTAAAGCATATTCTGTAACGCAGAATTCTCAAGGTAAGCATGCTGTTCAAAGAGAGAAATCAGTGTAGACTTTAGCATTAGATAGTCAAGGATTGAGGTCACAACACAGATAATGCAAACATAATTATTTTGTATGCCCATAATCCAGGTGTTTTGCCAAGCACCAAGTTTGATTTGATAACTGTGTTTTATTTTGCTTTTTGTAGGAGATTGCCTTTTGAATCCTCAGGGAAATTAGACTTGATAAGGGTTAAATAAAAAACGAGATCCTGGTAAAACTACAAGCATTATCAAAATATGTAATCAGATTTATTTAAATTGTCACCCTTGCAAGGTCCATAGTTTTTATAATTAAATTTAACATGGCATGTTTTATCAAATATGGAACTTGCTTAGATCAACTCAGGGCTGCAGGGAGCTGAAGCCTACCTTGTCAATATTGGGCACAAGGCAGGAACCAGCCCTGGACAGTGCACCAGGGTCTGTTCATACACACACACACACACACAGGGTCAACTCTGGACTTCCTAATAGTCTGCCACCATTGGGGTTGTGTGAGGAAAACTCACAAGACACTTGGAGCAACTGCAAATTCTGTATTGACAATCACCAAACAAGGAATTCAAAGCCAGGATGTGGTATCTGTAACATGGCCTTCCTATCCCCCTTGTCTCCCTCTTGTAATTTAAATATCTTAATTTTAAGTCATAGCATTGTGAAGCAGCTTAGTGTTGAGCTGTTACAGTGCCAAGTAGAGTGTTTACATTCTTGCTGAGGTGCCTTCTATTTTTAATATACATGTTATTCTTTTAGATTTTGTGCCACAGGCCTTACACATTATTTGATAATATGATTTATTATGGGTATGCGCATACAGTGTAAGTGTGTCTCACATCCATTTATCCAAGCTTGGTTTCTGGCTTTGTTCTCATTATCAAGAACTTCATTACCACTACAAAAAGTAACTGCTCTTATTATATCATAAAATAACCTTTAGACTTTCAAACAGACTAATCTTTCTTTAGTACTACTATTGAAAATTCTCATTTCAAATTGCAAAGAAAGGGATGAAGGACTGTTTATACAGTGTTGGCTCATCAAAGGTGATTCTCACAATAAAGCCTCTCCTCCTGCACCTGTTTAAGAACAATAGACACTAATCAGGTGTCCTGCTTGACCTTGTAAACACTTTTACAGTCTGCTAACATTTACTCAAGAAGCCTTTAAAGTAAATATAAAAGATGCAAAGTCTTGGTTATAGTACTTTAGATGCAAGGTTTCAGATTTTTTTAAAATATGTAAACTACAGAAATTCATATTCTTTTTTCATTATGTACACTATAATTTATCTTATCTGTGAAAAGAAACGTATCCTAGGGCTAACTTCAACTATTCCATAAAGCATTCAAATAATTAAAAATAACTTGTTTTACAATCAAAAACAGCAAGCAATGGAAGAGCTATGGTATAATCCTAAGTAAAAAATAAACAGAAAGGAAAGCAAAATTCTAAAGCAGTAACAGACCTGAAGTACCAATTTATTTTGTCCTTTTACCACGCATGATGTTCATCAGACCTTTTCTTTCTCACATGCTATTTTCTGTCTCTCTTTTTGTCCATTTCTCTTCACATATATGCCGTATATACTTCCTATAAGGTAAACCTGTGTTCCTACTGCTCTTGAGCTGTTTCCAGCAGGGTCTATTTTGTTTTTAAACAGAGCCTCACAATCTTCAGGCCATTTCTGCAACCATTTCCTGGTCAGGGACACCCTTAACAACACAAGAGTGCCTCTAGCGCAGGGGTCTCCAACACGTCGCTCGCGAGCTACCGGTAGCTCGCAACCCCTTTCCAAATAGCTCGCTAAAGGGTTAATGAGTCCTACATAAATTTGAAAACTTGATTAGTCAAATTAGGGGCGGGTGATCTTTCCAAAAAATCATATCACGATCCACAATCTGAATTGCAATCTATCTTTTCAATGTGGCGTACACTTAAGAGACTATCTGGAATCAAACTCATCAAGACCTAAGTAACACTTTATTTAAAATATCAAACAAAGTTGAATTCAATTGTTCTCTCGTTTACTAGCTAAGCGGAGTTAAGGAACACACCCCGAAGCTGGTGAGTGAGTGAGGAAGGCCCCTCCCCTTAGCCCGTTGTGTGAATCTCGGATTCGCACAGATATATCGGTACCGCAAGCAAACTATGATACATAGCGAAATGAGAGATGTCACAAAATCAAACAGAATGTTCAAGCAAATTATAGAAAAAAACCGATCTAAATCCGTTAAGTAATTCTCTCGTATAAAGCGGGCAGACATACAGACAGACAGACAGACAGACATTGGATTTTATATATTATATGTTAGTAAACCTTCAAAATAATGTTCAGTTATAGTCTCAACAGCATTCTCAGCATTTCTGGAGCTTACTAGAGCCAGATAACTATAAGAATTTTCACCAAGCAGCTCTGAAAATGTATGCTTTGTTTGGGTCTACATACCTCTGTGAGTCTGCCTTTTCTGACATGAATGTCATGAAATCAAAGTTCAGAACAAGACTGACAGATGAACATTTAAATGACTCCATAAGAGTGAACCTAAGTGGCTACACTCCACCATATACCTCTCTTGTTGACTCCATTCAGTGCCAGTCATCTCACTAACTAAAAAACACATCACACATGCAACTGGACATGTGAATACTCTTGTGAAGTGAAACAGTGACATGTAACAAAATGACAAATGAATATGTAATATCTGTGTATTTGTAATTGCATTGTTTTGTTTTGACAGCATTCATGTTTTAATTCAATAGTGTGAGATACACTAGAAAATGCATTCAGACATACAAAATGCACTTTTAAGTTTGTATAATGTTAAATGTTAACGTTTACACCCCCGGGTGGAATTGAAGAGTCGCATAGTTTGGGGGAGGAACGATCTCCTCAAACTGTCAGTGGAGCAGGACAGTGACAGCAGTCTGTCGCTGAAGCTGCTGTTCTGTCTGGAGATGATACTATTTAGTGGATGCAGTGGATTCTCCATAATTGATAGGAGCCTGCTGAGCGCCTTTCGCTCTGCCACAGATGTTAAACTGTCCAGCTCCATGCCAACAATAGAGCCTGCCTTCCTCACCAGTTTGTCCAGGCGTGAGGCGTCTTTCCTCTTAATGCTGCCTCCCCAGCACACCACCGCGTAGAAGAGGGCGCTCGCCACAACTGTCTGATAGAACATCTGCAGCATCTTATTTCAGATGTTGAAGGACGCCAGCCTTCTAAGGAAGTATAGTCGGCTCTGTCCTTTCTTGCACAGCGCATCAGTATTGGCAGTCCAGTCTAATTTATCATCCAGCTGCACTCCCAGATATTTATAGGTCTGCACCATCTGCACACAGTCACCTTTGATGATCACGGGGTCTACGAGGGGTCTGGGCCTCCTAAAATCCACCACCAACTCCTTGGTTTTGCTGGTGTTCAGTTGTAGGTGGTTTGAGTCGCACCATTTAACAAAGTCATTGATTATGTCCCTATACTCATCCTCCAGCCCATTCCTGATGCAGCCCACGATAGCAGTGTCATCAGCGAACTTTTGCACATGGCAGGACTCCGAGTTGTATTGGAAGTCCGATGTATATAGGATGAACAGGACCGGAGAAAGTACAGTCCCTTGTGGCGCTCCTGTGTTTCTGTGTTGCTCCTGTTCACTTTCAGGTGAAGTAAATATTTTTTTGTGATGTTTTAATGCAAAATGTGAGTTGTGGACACAAACATTTTGTAAATGTTCAGGCAAAACAAGCTTATTCAGTTTGTTTGGGTTGAAATAAGCTATGAGAATAAACAATAGAAAATATGAGTAGCTCTCAGCCATTTTCATTTTGTAAAAGTAGCTCTCAGGGGAAAATAGGTTGGAGACCCCTGCTCTAGTGGCTTCTGGAGCAACCTTAACTCTTTATACATTTTTTTTAATATTTGAGTACCCATAGACATTTTGAACTAGCTGTCATTGTCCGCAGCAGAATGACAAACCTCCACTGCTATCTCTTTCTTGCCCTGGTGCAAGTGCTGCAACCCATTCTGAAGACACTGTCAACTCTCACTAGCATATAAAGGTACTCTTCTATCACCAGTGAGAGCTCCTCGCCTCAGTGGATTTTGGCCCAGGTATTTTTCTTTACATTACTTTTCTAAATATCAAACAAACTCCCAATATATTGTAGTATGATATATGTCACTGACTGAATGATAATAAACTTTTGGCCGTTTGCAGACTTTCTAAAGAAAGAATGTTAAATTTCATTATGAGCCTGTTTTAGCTGTGAGTAACACACAAAGAAGAGGAAAGGAGCAGTGTCTGGCTGTTTACTTTGAAATCTCCATCTCCGCAGAACTCCCTTTCACATTACATTAAGTATCTAAGACATTGCAATGGGTATAATAGCGACCTATGAGCGTCAAATTAAACGTAAATACATAACAAAAATGATATTCACAAATTAATTTATCTCATGGCCCTGAGGAATCAGAAAAAATCCAGTACCATTGACAACTTATATTTATCATGAAAAAATTGTAGGACATTGTGATGATGTTTCACATTTCATAGTTAGGTTCATAGGTTCTGTACAATGCTATATACTGTATACCCTGCTGTTCTTTCTTAAACTATGTGAAGTGCCTTAAGCATGGGAAAGGCACTATATAAATAAAATGTATTATTATTATCTTATTTCTGGTCTACATTGGATGCAAAATGATGCTGAAGTAGCATGTCTGACTTCTAGTCAGTAGGATTATGATTTGAGGGTTGTTTGTTTGCCTTTTCATCTAGATCTTATTTTATTTATCTCATTCCAAAAGCTATGTAAAATATAACAACACAGAGTACAATAGGCTTAAAATAGCCCAGGGCACCAGTAGGCCTTCTCGAGTCCAGCAGTCCATACTCATTTACTATTAATTTCAGCATCCTATTCACACTCTGGCTGTGTTCATTCTTGCATTTGATAGTGCTCCACATTCTGTTTTTGGAGAATCAATTTCTTGTGATTTTCATTAAGTATAGGGCTTTAACTTGCTAATGAATCCACAACTAAAATGAGCAGGAAAGTGGTGACTTTGATAGAAAAAGTGTCACTCCTAGCTGTGACAAAAGCAGGAGATCCGTCAGCTGTGGACCACAAGGTGTAGTGTTAACAAGTCCATGGTTCACTAGACTTACAAGAAAGAAAAGGAAATTCACAAAAGTTTTCCTGTGAAGGCAGTGTCTCAAGTGTGTGATAAGTGAAAACAGAAAGAGTTTTCGACATTGGGATTCAAAATCTACTAAGAAAAAGAATCGGTTTTAAAATAACAGCCCCTTTTCTAAACCACTTAACTCTAAACACTGTGATGGGGAACAAAACACTTAATATCAAAGGCATACTCTCACAGGGGGCTTATTTGGAATTACCAATTCACCTAGCATGCATTCCTTGGCAAGTGGAGAAACCAGGAGTGCCCAGAGAACACCCACGTCAACTTCACACAGTGTCCTGGTCTGGAATTTGAAGCATGATACCTGTAGTGGTAAACAGCAATGCAGATCACAGCTAAGATGCTGGTTTTGCTTTTATGGAGACTTTATCAAGAAAAACAAAGTAAAGTATGTCTGCATTGTTTTATTAACTGAGACTTTTATTAAATATTCCTATGACATTTAATTAAGTAAGACTTTCATTAAGTATGCCTTATTTATCTTTTTTATTAAGTAAGGCATTTATCAAGTATGCCCATAGGAATGAAGAGCAAGGAAAACAGCTGCACCACAGTATATTTTACAGAGGTATGTGGGTTTTGTGATTTCAGGTACAGTATTACAGAAAAAATAATGAAGTGGTAAATCTCTAATGTCAACAGAATGTTTCAGTGAAAATGCTGAAGGCGGTCCTCATCCCTACCTCAGTCAGAGCTGTTACAAGGGGTGGGAGAAAGATTGCATTCTAATAGGAGCTGCAAAAAACAGAGGAGGTGCAAAGAATTGAAAATGTAAATCTACTTCTGGGAATGGAGGAGGATGTATTAAATTTAGTAAATGTGAAAACTGTGATCTAAGGGAATAAGAAATGATTTTAAGCAAGAATGAATTTTATGTCACATACAAATTTATTAATTAAATGAACAATTGTTTTAAATTAGTGTCAGCCCCTTGAGGTTCACAGAATGTTATTTCTTGTTCCTGCTTTGCTGAGCTTTTCAAGGCTGATTTTGGAAATTTGAAAAGACACACATGGGGCCACATTAAAATTTTGCATAAAAATGGCCAGGAAATAATTGCAGTGGTTAAACAATATGTTTGGTATTTTTCAAGTCAAAGCTATTTTTTCACACCCATGGTAGACACTTTTTTTTCTGTTCTTAAGTGAAAATTTTTTAAAAATAACTATATCTGTTCTCTTTGTTAAAAACAATGTCTGTGTGAAAGTGGCCCAAATATAAAAAGAAAACCAATCAAATTTATCGAATGCCTCCTTGAATGTTTTGAAGTATTGATCTTTGTCCTAAGATTGTACACATATTGTAAAACAGTATTATTCATGTTGTTTTCAGAACAAAGAAGGATGTGCTCTTTGCATTACATTACATTTACATGTATTCATTTGGCAGATGCTTTTATCCAAAGCAACTTACAAAATGGGTAAACATAATCGAGTAACATTAGGACCTGTTTGTTCAGAAAGTGTAGTAGGACAGGTAACAAGGGAAATATGTAATAACTAATAAATTTACAATCATAGATTAACAATCAATAAAGCAGTTAAACTTAATTTAACAAAAAAATCAACCAGCAGTACAGTTTTCTTTTTTCAGTCAGTTATAATGATATTCACAGAACAGATGGGTTTTCAGTTTCTCCTTAAATGCATTGAGGGAGTCAGTGGTTCGGATTGGAGTTGGGCAGCTCGTTCCACCAACAAGGAATTACACAGGAAAAGAGTCTGGATTGAGACTTGATACCACACAGAGGCGGCATCACTAGATGCTTTTCCTTGGCAGACCTGAGAGGGCGAGCAGGTGTATAGCACCTCACCAATGTCGCCATATACTCAAGTGCTGACCCTTTGACTACCCTGTAGGCAAGTATCAGGGACTTGAACTTAATGTGTGCTGCTACAAGGAGCCAAGATATCAACTTGAAGAGAGGAGTGATGTGTGCCTATCTTGGCTGGTTAAATACAAGATTGGCCACTGCAGGTACTCCTGCCAGAAGTGAGTTGTAGTAGTCCAGACGCAACAAGGCCAAAGCCTAGACCAGAACTTGTGCTGCATATTCTGTCAGATAAGGTCTCATCTTGCGGATGTTGTACAGTGTGAACCTGAATGACAGTAGAAATGTGGTCAGAAAAATATAGTTGCTCATCAGTCACCACCCCAAGGTTGCATACTGACTTGGCAGCTGTACCGAGATGTGGAGTTGAACAGACTGTCTGGCTGGGATCACAAGAAGGTCACTTTTTGCCAGGTTGAGCTCTAGATGGTGGTCCTTCATCCCAGTTGACTTAGTAGTAAGACATGCAGAAACTCTAGCTGACATAGTGTTGTCCTCAGAAGGGAACGACAGGTACAGCTGTGTATCATCAGCACAGCACTGATAAGAGAACCCATGGGATTAGATGATGGAGCCCAGCGAGGTGTTGTACAGAGAGAAAAGTACAGGACCCAGCACTGTTTCTTTGGGCACCAATTGCCTTGCCAGGACACACTGTAAGATCTGCTCAGGTTGTACGACGATCTGAGAGCAGTCTCGGTGATGCCAAGAGGGTGGCAAGAAGGATGTCATGGTTGACTGTGTTGAGGACAGAATAGAGATCTAGAAAGATCAGGACTGATGACATGTTGGTAGCTCTAGCAAATCATATACAGTCAGTAGAGCCATCTCAGTCAAGTGGTTCCTCTTGAAGCCAGACTGGTTGGTACTGAGCAATCCATTCTGTACAATGAAGGAAGAGACCTGGTTAGAATGTGTTCAGGTGTTTTTGAAAGTTTTCTCGTTTCTTCCTCAGCAACCTTTAATCCCATATTATTTATTTTATTTCATTTTGTAAATGTCACAGTTGGCGTTGTTCTTTTGATAGTGAGTCAAGTGCTAAGGGTCAGATTTTTCTTAGGACTTAAACATATAAGTTGTAGGTAATAAGGATTTGGATAATAAGCTAGACTAGTACTTCTCAAATTGTGGGCCAGGGGGGCAGCAGGATAAGTTCCTAAGAGCTGAAAGTGATCATCTTAAGGGACATGAGGACCTTGAGTTTCTGGGAGACTAAAGCAAACTATTGTTTAATCTCTTTTCCTAGTAGTGTCCCCTCTTTTACTCTCTGTGATTTCTTCAGATTTTTGTGGGGTTAATTGCCAGAGTTTAGTCTTAGTAAAAAAAAGTGAATCAATAGCCTGTTGGGGGCACTCTTGCAGTCCCCAAACCCAAAATGCCAAAGAAACTAAACATATAAGGAAGGAAGATTTTATTACAACTGAATAAAGAAGGTTACAGGACCTTGGAAGTAAAACACAAGAAATGAGGTAGTACAGCAAAAATGAAAAGACCCTTTATATCTCCTCTTGTTTAAACCTTCTACCCTTTTACTTCACCTTTCTCCCTTCTTTCACTTCTTGTCTTCTCCTTCCCCTTGCCAAGTGAACTCTCATCCACACACCATCTAATTCCAGGTTCACTAAAACAGTGACCACTTGCCTCTTTTACATCCAATCCCTGGACCACTTCTGAGGTCACTTCCAGTCTCATCTGAAGGCATAACCCTACTGAGATTTTCTGCACAGCACCATCTGGTGACCCCAGGTATTCCTGCCAGACTCCTGGCCCTTTTCTAACCAAGGGGTCAGATTTTCCTGCACAGACCTCGATAGCAACCTCCTACTGTTAGCTGTTAACAGGCCTGGTTGAAAGTGAACTCTTTTATTCTGCACTCCCCATATAATCATCATCCTCCACTGTGGTGCTTGAGAGTTGGTACAAGGTCATTATGGTCATAAACTTTGTTCCATTTTAGCCAATCATGTCATTGTGCAACCAAACAGTGCCATGTTGGTATTGTCCCCCTTGTTAGCTAGAAATTGTTTCAGATTGTAACTTTACAAACCTAAGCTGTGCTGCCATGTTGTTATTGAATAGAAGAGCCTTTATCCTGGCTACCTTTTCATAGAAGCAGGACTTGTTCAGTCTTTTTCTGATGGAGTAATTATGAACTGTTGCATTTACCTTGTTGACAGAGGTGTGTACCTCCGTAGGTGCGTCTTCTTGGTTCCTTGTAATTTCTTTAGAGCTGTCTGTTCTTTGGGTAAATTTCCCTGGGATACCTATTCCTGTGATGTCTGGCAAATATGATAAATGGTCCCCCATTTATTGATAAACTCAGTATAGAATGATGGATTTTACCCTTTTTTGGAAATTGCTCTATAAAACTTCCCTTACTGTGATATGGATCATTGCAAATGTCTTTTTTCTGTGGCATGGCGCTACCACAAATCTGAATGCTCCAGACTGAACTGAGAAAGACTTTGGATTTATAAAACAGTGGGAACATTTTTGATCAAGAAATGGAGTGCACTTGATTAACAGCAACTAGCTATAATTATCCTGATATGGAAGTAACAAGAGTGCTTACTTTTTCACACAACTTCTACATGTTGGCTTATTTTTTGTTGAGTAAATACAATTCTTTATGTGTTAACTGTCACCTGAGGGTAGATTTATCCACTGTTAGGATTTGCTGAGAAACTGGTGATTATTAGCTATTTCCATATATATAAAACTGAAAGTAGTTCCCTTTATTTTTTCAAATGCATGTACTGCATGTTCTGCTCTCCATTTCCTTGAAGATAAACATTCCCTGAGTGATTGTAACAGAAATCTTCAGCTTCCATTCTTGATAGTGTTATATTTAGGAAGCTTCACATCAAATCTGCAATGAATTATTCAATGCTATCATCGGGTGTCATTATCAGATACATATAATTCAGAATTTAAAAGAGAATCCAACTGTTGTGCATCTTTGCTGTAGGGAATGTCTGACATTCTCATATTCTGGAGAAAAGAATATTACATTTATGTTATATCTTAATAAAAAATCAAAACAAATTTGTTAACTTCGTTACATTTTGTAACACCTAGGAAATTTAAAAAACAGCAACAATAACGATTTCCTTTTGTATAAAGCACTCTTCATACAGAATTGGCTCCGCAAGCTAAAATGTTGTGCTTCGCTTTCTAAAACTCTGACTTTGTTGTGGGGAGCCATAGCCTTTCTTGACAATATTGTGTACAATTAACTCTGAGCAAGAAGCCAATCTATCACAAATCACACATATATATATATACACAATTTACTTAGCAAACATTTAAAATTGAGTTGCATTCAACTTACCAAAATTATTGTGAAGTACTGTGATAATGACCTATAGATGAAAGAGATTAATTTCACCTCATATCACAATTCATTTTTTTACATTTTCATTTTGTAAGCTTTAGTTAGATAAATCAGATTAATATTGACAAAGTACTGTTTACTCAAAAGGGTAAAATACAGATGTTTAATGACAATAAATTGATCAATGAATGAATGACTGTCTTATGATTAAGCACATTTTTCATTACAACTCAATATGTTTCAACTTTTCAACTTGTACACAAGGATATCAAGTGGGCTTTGCAGCATCTACGCTTCTGAAATTATGTTTACATAAATCACAAGCTTTACAAAGTCTGGGTCCTCTGGGTGGTCCTCAGCTGGTTGTTTTTGGAAGAGCCAAGCTTGTTAATAACTGAGAGAAAAGAATGTGCTGATCCAAGTAGCTCCCCTAGTTAGGTGTTTAACTTTCTACTTACAAGAATCTTTAAATCTCAGCTGTTCAGTAGTTCCATAATTTAATGGAATTTAAGTTATTTCCTGAAATGTTAAAATAAATTTCATTCATATTTCTTATTATGATTAAACAAAAGTAATGATTTATTGATATGCTAATGAATAATTGCTTGAAAAGTACAAATATAAACCTGTTTACTGTTAAATATATAAAAGGCCTTTCCACCCATTTGCAGAATAGATAGAACATTATTTGTCCAAAGTGGGAAATTTGGAATTATTGTTATTATTATAGATTATGCTGTTTTTACTTTCAGATATATTTTTTAAAGCAGAAATTGCAGCTATAGATGAAGAAAATATATACTGTATGTCAAATGCTCCCAATCTCCTCCTCTTTAGAAAACAAAGCAAAAAAGCTGAGGATGTAGGTTCAGTGTGAATGCTGGGCTTCTCACTGTTTGTTGAGTAATGTACAGTAAGAACTCCAGTGAGCAGGTGCTGCAAACTGGATCAGAGAATAGCAAGAATCAGCCCTGGATTAACCATTAAGCAAAATAAGCATGTACTTAAGGCAACAAAGGAAGGGGGGCACCACAGAGTTGTTCCCCCCTAGTTATCCTGCTCTTAAGTCTTTCACTGCCACATTAGCCTTCGGTCAAGTTTAGCTCTTAGTGGACTTATTTGACATTTTGTTGTGTATATTTTTAATATTAATGGTCATAAATTGCACATCTCGGCATTCATTTTCTCATCTTAAGCATATTAAAAATCCCAACAGAACAACTATGTGAAAAGACAGGCTGGATGTCTTGCGTATAGAAGCAAGCTGTTTTGCCAGATAAGTTTTGAGGACTTGATCAAAGACTGCAATTTAAAAAGGTAGTAGAAAATTTTTTAAAGTATAAATAAAGTAGCAAAAATAAGCATTATTCTGTTTCTTTTCATCCAGGAATGTTGAAATGCTTCAAGGTTAGAAAACAATGTAATAAAATATATTTTGTTTTATATAGCCAATGGTATTTCTCCATTAAAATTTTTTTTAATTGTCCTCCAGCATCGATTTCTGCAGAAAGATGATTTTTAGAATTGAAAAGTTTCTTTCAAGATCAAGTAATTTCAGTAAAGATAATATTACAGTAGATGTTATATCTCTTTGAGAGGGTGATTCAGAATAGTTTTCTATAAACTTTTCTATTTGCATTTTTGCCTTACAGTTTTATTACAAAATGCATAAAACGTGTTGAAAATGCTACTGTTTCGTTGTTGCCCTAATTAGAAGCAACCCTAATCCTAACCCTAACCCTCTATAGTGTCACTAATATAGTTGAGGGGTCTAGTCTGGGAGAAAACAGAATTTTTAATATTTATTTTACCTTTAAAACTAAGAGAGTTTTAATGTCGTGTCAGTTGAGCAATGGAATGGCAAATTGGGGTGGGTGGGAGGATCTTAGGGGGGCACCAATGTTTGGCTAAGTTTGAGAAATTAGTGCCCTTCATCCAGCCCTGGCAACATGTTTTTTTTTTTTTTGTAATACGATGCCCTCCATCCCACAGTCCAAAGACATGCAGGTTAGGTGGATTGGCGATTCTAAATTGGCCCTAGTGTGTGCTTGGTGTGTGGGTGTGTTTGTGTGTGTCCTGCGGTGGGTTGGCACCCTGCCCGGGATTAGTTCCTGCCTTGTGCCCTGTGTTGGCTGGGATTGGCTCCAGCAGACCCCCGTGACCCTGTGTTCAGATTCAGCGGGTTGGAAAATGGATGGATGGATGGATGCCCTCCATAATGTCTTGGACAAAGACAGATTTTTCCTTGTTTGACAGTTTAAATTGACAAATCAAACAATTCAGACATGAATAAAGTGCATACTGCAGACTTTTTAGGGCATTTTTATACAATTCGGTCACACCATGTAGAAATGACAACACTTGTTCTACATGGTCCCCCCATTTCAGGGTACATTAATGCTTGGGACACAATTTTGGACAATGGTATGTATATTAAAGCAGTCATTTTTAGGACTTTGTTGCATATCCCTTGCATGCAATGACTACTTGAAGTCTATGATTAACAGATTCAGAGTTTTGTGTCTGGTGTCGCTTTGCCGAGCCTCTAATTGCTCAGTTGGATTTAAAATCAGGTGACTGGCTTGGCCATTCAAGAATTTTCCATTTTTTAGCAGAGGGGTAAATCAAGGAAAAGTATGTCTTTGTCCCAAAACTTATGGAGCTCACTACAGGTATATGTAAGCTAAAAAACGTTGACATTAAAAATAATTAATTTGTTAACACTTCAAGATGTTTAATGGATATGTCCTTCTAACAAAACTCACGGGATGTAGATAACATGGCTGACATGTGGAACAGTGCTGTCTCCTAACTCCTCCAGGGCCTTCACCTTGATTTCCAAACAACTTCTCATCGTGTACAGTTTGCATGTTCTCCCTAAGAGTTTGTCCATTTTTTGACATATTATTCTGTCCTATCACAAAAAACTGTTTGTTGGGTTATTATTCATTTTAAATTGTCTTGGATGAGTGAGTGTACCCTGCAATAAAGTAGTGATCATTCAGAGTTGGTTCATGCTGTGTACCTATTGGAGCTAACTCCCTTTGACAACATGTTCAATAAATAAAAGGTAGATAGAGTGTTTAATAGAGATGTTAAAAATGCTTAAAAACACAAATCTCCAAACTTAACTACCAGTGGCACAATTCCACAGTGCTCAGTACTTCTTGCTCATGGGCCCTGACTCCTGGGTTTGAATCCGAGCCTGGTCAACGAGTGAAAGTAGTATTTTCACAGCATCTTTCATTGGATGTTTTTCTCTGGATACTCTAGTTTTCCTTCCAAATCCCAAAGACATGTGAGTCAGATTAATTGAGAGCTCTAAATAGAGGAGTGTGATATATTGGTGTCCAGTCTGTGGTTTGTTCCTTTCTTATTTCTGACACTTCTGGCATAGGGTCTGGTCCCTTTGATCTTGAATTAAATGGCCAGAAAATTAATGGATAGATGGACAGATGGATGAATGCACAATTCAGTATGTAAAATGATAAGCTAGTACGTCTTCCTTTGAAATCATTACAATCCAGTGTTTCTGGGATTTTAATTTTCAGCATTCTGTCATTGTCATTGAACGCATGAATTATTATACCATAGCTGTTACTCTTCCAATGTACTGTACATTTCTAAAAATGTAATTTTCTTTAATAATAATGTTATTATTAGTAAATCATTTAGCAAGTAAAACCAGCTATATCATTAAATGTCATCAAAAATCTACAAGTTATCCTGTGAAGGCTAAAACAGATCCGATATTTCAGATTGCTGTCATAACTAACGAGATTAAGCCTCCTACTGTATAGATGTGGAAACGAGATCTCAGAAAAAATAATAATCCCTCATTTTCCTTCTCCGTCTGTGAGGTGAGAAAGATTAAACAGTGGAGTAATGAAAAAGTCTGAAAAACCCTTGAAGAAAATGACTTAAGCACAGTCAATAAACCAAAGTCAACTTCACTCTAGATGATTCTCTATTAAAGTTCAATGCCAATTTGTTAGCTGTTTGCAGACTTCCAGTATTTGTATTCACACCTGCTGAATCAGTTTACTTAACTTAAAAATATTTCTGTACAAAATAAATATTCCAATCTATTGCCTAAAGAATTTCAAACAGCATGTTAACAAGCAGGGATTAATGTTCATTCTCTTTGGAACCTCAGTATTGCATTTTCAGAGTCCTGCCCTGGGTCTTTCAAGATGCATTGCAAGCCATCCCAGGGTGACTTGATGTGGGGGAAAAAAGAGAGAGCCATGGACCAGAAACTGTGAATATTTAATATTTTTTACAAATGGATCATTGCACAGACCTTGTAGAATAAATCTGTTTTTAGACTGGAACATCCTAATGACAGAATTGACTATCCCTGTGATCAGTGGCATTTCACGCACATTTATTGTAATAAAACAACTTAGACAGAGCAACCTTTTCATATAAGGATGGTTTACTGATGCAGAAAGCATTGTACCTCAAAGCATGGGGTCTTGCATGCTACTTCAGTGCATGTGGTCACATAGTTTGAGCTCAGTTTCTGAGACATCTTTAGTTTCAATGGTATATGAAACAGTTGGAGGAGCCAGACAGAATTTGTATTGGGAATTATATATATATGGTATAGTGAGCTTACTTGTGTAATGTTGGAAGGCTAGCCAAAATGAGTGTAGCTTACACTGAAGCTGTAGCATAATATTAGGAGCAGTGGATGATGGAAAAATCATATTCTATATTAGATCCATCTGATCAATGATGAAAATAAGAAACCTGTCTAGTTTTTCCAGTAAACAGTGTCACAGATGGCTGGGGTCCTTGTCTGGCTGAGATGCCTCTTCATGGAGAGGACTCTGACTGTCTTTGTGCGCCAGAGCAAGTGGAGGACCCGGAAAAAAGAATGTTGGGACTCCTAACAGTGTGCAACATGAGCCCGTTTGCTCGGAGGAAGTGGAAAGGGGCGGAGATACCAGCTGAACTCAGCTGGGCGGACATCAGGAAACGACTTTCCATCCTGCTTCCGGTACCGCATGGCACAAACTGGAGGGGAGCGGCGTTGCTATGAATGCAATCACTTTGGCCACATCTGGAGGTATTGTCCCTGGAGGATGTCGAGGATACATAGACGTTGGGACAGCACCTCCCAATCTGTTGATTGTGTTTTTACAGGGCAGAGCCGTGGACCAGATAATGTTGTTTCCCCATCCTGGAGAGAACCAGCCCTCTCAGGACGAACCACTGTGCCCCACAAGGCTCAGCTGAGGGAGGGGCAATGTCACAGATGGCCGGGGTCCTTCTCCGGCCGGAACACCTCTTGACGGAGAGGACCGCGGGAGCAAGCATGGGCAAAACAGTACCTCCCCCGGAACATTAGATGGCAGCCCCCATGGGTTGCAGTGGTGCCTCAGATTTCCGCAGGGCTTCATGGGAGTTGGAGTTACCTACAGTCCTGTTGGGATCCGGGGGAGTCACCAGGAGGTGCTGCAATAGCTGCTGAGCTCTCTTGGGTGGGTTTTCTGTCACACCCAGAAGTGCTGCTGGAAGTAGGTCAACGAGCACCTGGAGCACTTCTGAGGGCATTATAAATGGAGCCAGCAGTCACCACTCTGGGAGCCAGAGTCGGGAGGAGAGAGACAAAGCTTGCCAAGGAGGAGTGGAGGAGAAAGACAAAAGAGTAAAAGTAAAGGAAAGTATTGTGCAGTGTTGTGCTTTGGACTTTGTTGTGGCTTGAGGGAACGGGGAAGACGTTACCCACAGGTGAAGAAAGAAAATAAAACATTTATTTGTTTATCAGTGTGCCTCCTGCGTCTGTCTGTGTCAGGTTAAGCGCTGGTATAGTGCCATCTATTGTCACAAAAGATACAATGATATTCCTTTTGGCTGTGTTAGTGCACATATCTGAAATACAGCTTAAACCATGCTATGTTCTATTTTACTTTACACAATAGTAGAGGCAGCACAGTCGGTGTAGTGGTTGCTGTTTCTGTCTTATAGCTCCAGAAGGCTATAAAACAGTAGATTTAAATTGTTGTTATATGTGTATATATATAGTATTTGCATTCATTGCATTCGTAGTCTGAGTCCTGACCTGAATTGTGTGGGTGGTTACCTACCAGGTAACGCTTGTGGTTGGTCTGCCATTCGGCAAACATCTGCCACGGTGCCCTCTTCAGTTGCAAGAAGTAGATCATGGAATGTTGCATAGTTTACTGTCAAATAATGCAAAGAGTACGCGACACGTGTTTCGTCGTCATTTGGGCTCATCAGGCATACACACTCTACTGCTCCCCTCTCAGGGATCGAACCTCAGACGTCAGCGTCAGAGACGGAGTCCTTTTACACTGTGCCACGGCGTGTGGTTCGTTTATTTGACAGCCTGTAGGTCCGGAGTAATTACATTCATTACATTCGTAGTCTGAGTCCCAACCTGAATTGTGTGGGTGGTTACCTACCAGGTAACGCTTGTGGTTGGTATGCCATTCGGCAAACATTTGCCACGGTGCCCTCTGCAACATTCCATGATCTGCTTCTCGCAACGTGGCGGATGTTTGCCTACAGGCTGCCAAATAAATGAACCACACGCCGTGGTGCAGCGTAAAGGGACTCTGTCTCTGATGCTGACGTCTGAGGTTCGATCCCCGAGAGGGGAACAGTAGAGTGTGTACGCCTGATGAGCCCAAATGAGGGCGAAACACGTGTTGCGTACTCTTTGCATTATTTGGCAGTAAACTATGATATATATATATATATATATATATATATATATATATATATATATATTATATAGTGGGTCAGAAAATGACTGACTGACTATATATATTATACGTCCCATGTAGTAATGAAACAGGACAAACTTTAAAAATCAATAACAGGTATTGGTAGCTAAGCACAGGCAAGGTATGCTCCAAAGCATGGCAACAGGTCGACGGACTCGAACGGAGGCTGGCGCGTGAGTGAGAAGGGCCCCGCCCAGATTCCTACTCCTGGCGTTACGCTTCCCCCTCCCGTCGGCCCACAGCCTCTATCTGGGATTAGCACGAATAAATCACTCCTGCAAGTGAACTAGAGAAGTTGCAATCAACCAGAATGTTCAAGCAAATTATAGTGAAAAACCTGATCTAAATCCGTTAAGTAGTTCTCTTGAGAAAAGTGGACAGACATATAGACAGACAGACAATGGATTTTATATATAGTGTATATATAGAGATTTATACAGTATGTGCACATTGACTGTCGGGGATGGATGAAGTATTGCACCCTATGATCTTGGGATAGGCTCAGGCTCAGTGTGCTTTTGAGCTGAAATGTACAGGAATAGATGGATACACAGTACTCAGAGAGTGAATGTTGTGGTCTTTTAACATATTGCTATTTATTTTATTCATGTGGAGTACTGTGATTACAATTTAGCAATATGTTTTTTTGCACAATTAATTGGAAACAGAACTTCATATTCTTCCAAACTGATTAACTAGTTGACAGCAAACTGTGCTACTCCTAATAGTAAGCCATGTTGGTGGAGTGTGTTGTTTTTATATGTTAAATAGTTTAAGCAAAAACATAATATGATAAAGGCACTTATATGTTTAGCAAAAAACCGTCTGCATTATATAATTTGCACATAATGCTGAGGCTGACTGGAAGGGGTTTTTTGAATGAAAATGAAGAAACAAAATGCCCATCTATTCTTGTTTACATATTTTTCTGAAAAACTGTGCATTTTAAAAGTGGTGTGGCTTATATATTGTTTGTGTGTGACTGCAAGTTTGCCTGGGGGAACATTCTGCTGAACAGATTCAACACTGTAATTGCTAAGAAAAGCAAGGTACAAAACTGAGATATTAATTTTAATATAAAATGAGTCTTACAAATCTTACACATTTGAAACTAAATCATTTACATCCTGGGTGTCAAACTCAGATGCTGGAGGGCCACAGTGCTTGTAAGTTTTCATTCCATCCACTTTATTCATTAGTAACTATTAAGTGCATTTCTGCTAATTCTACTAATTAAGAAAGAAAATGTAATCAAAACTTGGATTTACTGCAGCCCTCAAGGATCTGAATTTGACATCCCCCAACACACACCATATTCATTCTTTACATTACAGCTTCCGTTTCATGGAAGCTGATTTAAAGCTTATAACAAATAAAAAGTGAGCATACATCAGAAGAACAACAATATCCATCATTATTCGATCCCTGTAGTGTATACTATCTCATGCAGTGTCATTTTTTAATTGTCCATAACAATTGGCTACATGGTTGCAACAGTTTCTTCTGTCATTGAAACAAAACTCTGACCACACCTTGGATCTTCTTCCAGAGACATCATACCATGAAGGAATTCTGTAGCCCATTTCTTCACTGTGTTATTTGATGAGTACTGACTCTGGTACATGTTGACTACATAAGAATGAATTCTCTGAAGGTGCATTGTTCTCTATGATAAGAAATCCAATAGCAGTGCAATATTTGAATTTACTGTTTTCAAGATTTTTGCTGACTTGGTTTTGAAACAAGAAGCATTCACTTTAATGTGTAAATTTATGACACTTATAATTGACATTCTTTAATACAGAGGAACTAATTTTGGTCATTTGCAAAATTAGCACTGAAGAGTACTCTTTTCTGGTTAAATCTCAGAACTTTTTGATCACTCCTCATTGCTCCTACAATATTACCACTGGATTGTTTACTCTGTGCATGTTACTTTAACTGGAGAAGACAATCGTTCATTTCTTGGCATTGACATGCTGCATATATAAGATGATAATCTCTGTTTTAACTTTTGTTGATGCAATTAAATTTGACATCCAATCTGCTCTTTCAAAACTTGCTGTCTTATATTAGTTTGACTTTTTTTACTGCACAATGTTCCTCTTCTTTTTATCATTTTCTGGTCTACTCTACAATGCTTATTATGTCTCTTTTTGTAACAGAACTACTTAGTAACAATGTGGAACTGAGGTTTTAAAATAGGCTACTTTGCAATATACAGGATGCAAATTTTTTGCTTTGTTTCTCAGTTTTTGTTAACTCCACCTATACCTTTTCTACTTTGCCCTTTACATTTTCCAGTTAATTTTAGAATCTGATATGTCATTAAATTAATAACAAGAAAAGTAGCAAGTAAAACAATCTACTCATTCATTGGTTAAGAGTCCTGTCTACAATTCAAATGTCTGTTCCCATGTGAACGTTTTTCCTCTCAGCATACTGCTCTGATTTTCCAAAAGTATCTATTTAACAATATTTTAGCAAAAAATTGATGCATTTTGCCTGTTGTAAGCTACAACTGGATCACTTGATGCATGGATTATGTGACACGAATAGCATAACCTTTTTTCATGGACAGTTTTATATTGTTTGCTGTGGCACAGCAATGGTCACTATACACAGCCATCCCATCAGAAAGTTTGTTACATCTGTTGTCCATGAAAAAATTAGAGTCAAATATTTTCTTGGCTATCACTAAACACTACATGAGGAAAATAATATATATACAGTATATAATCTTTAGTCCTAAGCTACGAAAATGTAATTTTCGTCAAATTCTGCACAGCTATGTTTCTGTCTGAAATTTTTTTTTAATTTTTTTTTTTTACATTTACAAGGCACAATAATTCAAATTCCTAAACAACATGATGTAATTTGCATAGAAGATTCTTTTTTTTTCTGGTTTTAAAAATTCACTTTAATTTTGCTTAGTTTCTGAGTGCTTTATAGTAAGCCAATTTAACATTTAGAATCGTTTAGAAAAGCATTTTTATGGAAAAAATATATACTGTAGATAGCTGAAAACATATCTTTTTGAAGATAAATGTATTTTCAGATATTTCAAAGGCCTTTCAAGATATCTGAAAATTATACCCTGGTTATTATCAGACCAGAAATAGATTTTAAGGTATCTCAAAAACATTTCAGGATATCTTACAGTAACTTTCTGGAAAACTGCATATGTTTTCAATTGAATTTCCTGTCATTTTAAGAAACTGTATCTTGAAATGAATTTGAGATATCTCAAAATGGTTTAAATTTTATTTTAAAATATCTCAGAATATAATAAACATATCTTAAAATGAATTACATATTGACTCAGATTTCAGATATCTGTAATATATTTGTAGAGATCTCATATTATCATTTTTAAAACACAAGAAGTCACTTCAAAATAGCTGAAACAGAGTTAAACTTTTCTCAACTGCATTTGCAAATATCTCAAAATAGCACCCTAATTCCAAATATTTGAAATACATTCAATATATCTTAAAATAACTTCATGAACATTTTGATATATCTCAAATGAAAATATAGTTAATTGCAAAATGGTTATTCTAATATGAGGAAGTCTCATTGAAAGGACAGAAATTTTACTGTAAGTGATTTTAAGATATCTCAAAACGAATACAGTGATCCCTCGCTATATCGCGCTTCGCCTTTCGCGGCTTCACTCCATCGCGGATTTTATATGTAAGCATATTTAAATATATATCGCGGATTTTTCGCTGCTTCGCGGGTTTCTGCGGACAATGGGTCTTTTAATTTCTGGTACATGCTTCCTCAGTTGGTTTGCCCAGTTGATTTCATACAAGGGACGCTATTGGCAGATGGCTGAGAAGCTACCCAACTTACTTTCTCTCTCTCTCTCTCTTGCGCTGACGTAGGGGGGTGTGAGCAGGGGGGCTGTTCGCACACCTAGACGATAGGGACGTTGCTACCTTCTGTGTGCAGCTGCTTTCTGAAGGACATGCTGCACGGTGCTTCGCATACTTAAAAGCTCGAAGGGCACGTATTGATTTTTGCTTGAAAAACAAACTCTCTCTCTCTCTCTTTGTCTGCTCCTGATGGAAGGGGTGTGAGCTGCCGCCTTCAACAGCTTTGTGCCACGGTGCTTCGCATACTTAAGCCAAACAGCCCTATTGATTTGTTTGCTTTTGTCTCTCTCTATCTCTGTGACATGATCTGCTCCTGACACGCACTCCTTTGAAGAGGAAAATATGTTTGCATTCTTTTAATTGTGAGACGGAACTGTCATCTCTGTCTTGTCATGGAGCACAGTTTAAACTTTTGAAAAAGAGACAAATGTTTGTTTGCAGTGTTTGAATAACGTTCCTGTCTCTCGACAACCTCCTGTGTTTCTGCGCAAATCTGTGACCCAAGCATGACAATATAAAAATAACCATATAAACATATGGTTTCTACTTCGCGGATTTTCTTATTTCGCGGGTGGCTCTGGAACGCAACCCCCGCGATGGAGGAGGGACTACTGTATATATATATATACATCCATCCATCCATTGTCTCCCACTTATTCGAGGTCGGGTCGCGGGGGCAGCAGCTTGAGCAGAGATGCCCAGACTTCCCTCTCCCCGGCCAACGTTAGGGGCATCGCCTCTGGCGCTGACCTCCGAGGTTCGATTCCCAAGAAGGAGTGCAGTTGAGTGTGTACGCCTGATGAGCCCATAACAAGGGCGAAACACGTGTCGCGTACTCTTTGCATTTATTTGACAGTAAACTATTTCAACCATTCTATGATCTGCTCCTCACAAACTGAGGGCACCGTGGCGGATGTTAGCAGATTGCTGGCCAACCACAAGCGTTACCTGGAAGGTAACCACCCATACAATCAGATTGTGACACAGACTACGAATGCAATGAATGTAATTACCCCGATCTACATGCTGTCAAATAAACGAACCACACGGCGTGGCGCAACATTAGGGGCATCGCCTCTGGCGCTGACGTCCGAGGTTCGATTCCCGAGAGGGAGTGCAGTTGAGTGTGTACGCCTGATGAGCCCATAACGAGGGCGAAACACGTGTCGCGTACTCTTTGTATTTATTTGACAGTAAACTATTTCAACCATATATATATATATATATATATATATATATATATATATATATATATATATATATATATATATATAAGTCAATTTGGAGTATCTAAAAATGAATTTTACATATCCTGAAAGTCATTTCAGTTTTTTGCATTGCAGATATCTTAAAATTTAAAAAAGCCATTTTGAGATATCTTCAAATGAGTTTCAAATATCTGGAAAGGATTATGGAAATTTTTAAATATCTGAAATACATTTTGAGATATCTCTGTATGTCAGTTGGGTTTGTGATAGTTTTTGCTTTTTCAGTTTTTGAGTTATTACGTTTGTTTAAATTAAAAAGAGAAGAATCAGTTAGATTGTTTATGCAAAGAAACCTTTCATAATATAATACTGCAACATGATTTCTCATATTGAATTAAGACTTCGTTAGGCACTCAAAACCTAATATTTGATATTTTAACACTTCAAGGTGAATATATAGCAACCAACAATCTTAAGGACCAAACTGAAAATAAAAGATATAGCTATGATACAATAATAATGAAATTCATAAAGAATGATTTTTACTAATGCACTAATTAAATGGCGCTGAAATCTGCACACAGCTTTTCACATTGTTATTGATTTTGTTAGTATCTTCTTGTTGCCTAATAAAGTTGACTTTGGTTTAACTCACTTTTTCTATTTCCAAGAGATATGACTGATAGTTTCTTTACAATGTTTCAGTGATGCAGAACTATGTAGCCTCCATCTTTTGTATTCACTTATCAGTATTCCTAAGGTCATTCTGTAACCTTTTTACTTGACAAGATTCAGGTTATTATTTGTAGCCTATGTGTTCAATAATGGCTGTACTATCCCTTAAACTGCTGATCATTTTCTGCAAATGTTCAAAAATAATATTATACTAAGGCGACATTAAAAATCGTTAGTTAAATATACTGTAGCATGTGTGAGGTTTCTGAACTCTTTTACGAACCCCCATCCCACCCCACCCCAATGGGGCAGCACGCCGAAATGGGCCTGCCACATCTGTGCAGGATTGCTTGTCTGTTGTCGAGGCAACCACAAGTTCGCAGTGCAGCAACTCCACAGAAAACAACTATGAGTCGATTGAGATCTCACTATATGCGCCTGTCGTTGATGGGTGATGCAAGGGACATGATACAGTAAGTGCAGGGAACAGTATAACTTGACCACTGACCTGGCCCCGACTATGCCATTTGATGTGTATTGTATATAGGAGAGTGGTAGCTCCCGCTGCAATAAATAACCCTGCTGTTCTTGTTTCAAGTTGAATAATTCTGGTTTTGCTAAAGTACTGAGACTCAGCCACGTGTTTTGAGGTGCAAGACAGAGACTCACGCATCACACATGATATTCTCAATCCTGCTTAATCCTCCTTAATCCATGTGAAGATTACAATAGACCTGAGGCTAGCCCAAAAACAAGGTAGGATCACCAATCTGCATTTGCTTCTAGTCTATCACAAAACTCAGTCCCTCATCCTACACTGGACCAATTCAAAATCAATAATTAACCTAACACACTATACTGTATTTGGAATATCAAAGGAGAAAAAAAATTCCTGGAGAAAAGCCCTAACACACATATGGCAAACATGCAATTGAATACAAGCAGATACAGGATTCAAATGTAGCACACTGACTATGTGAGGAGACAGTGCTAAACCCTGCACCATGCAAAATCAAACTATTTGGACATCAAAAAAATTTAGTAAACAATAGCCATATAAATTTAATAATTTCTTAATTAATATCTTCCTGCCTGAACCAATACAAACACATGTTGTTTTGGATATTGTATCTAAAAAGTAAAATAATATACAGCATGGATTATGTATTCATCTGTTTAATCGAAACCTAACAAATTCAAACATTATGAAAAAACCTTATAATTCGGTGGTATACAGTATACCATTATCCTTCTTAATAAGGTAAATTATAAGCAGGAATTAATATGTTATCTGTAACCTACTATTAATGATGTAGCCTTAACCTACATACATCTCCTATTGTACATTTCTTTTCTTCCCACATCACAAAAACATTAATTGGACACTCCAAACTGGCCCAGTGCGGCTTTGTACCCTGTGATGGCTTTTACCCTGCAACCAATATTTTTGAAACATGCTTCAGCTTTCTGCATCACACAATTGGATTAAACAGCCTCATTAAACGGTAATGGTGAGATATTATGAAGATACTTACAGTAGATTCAAGTGGTAAGGCAGCCCATAATCAATTAATTTCATATACAGTCCTCAAACCTAGCAAAACCCTTTTCCTCTATTTATATTCGTACAAGCCTTCCTCCAATAATTCATCACTTCTGCGACAATCACTGTCTCTTAAATATGTGTGGAGTGGGAAGTGGAATACTGGACTGTCAGACTGCCATTGATTTAGACAAGGACTTCTCTAAGATGAAGATAGAGTTCCACCAAACTGTCAAATATTACAAAAAATATAGTAATCACTTTTCTCTTTCCAGCTTTAGAGGTGACCTTTTATTAGAGCACTGAAATACAAAATTGATTTCTACGTAATTACTAATGTACTTTAACACACAAACCCTCAGCATGATTGTGCAATAATAAATGATGAAATATTTGAAAATAACGATTACAATAGATGCAAGAATATCTGCATATTGCCAGGATCATTGCTCGGGCATTATCTATCACTGGTTCATTTTATTTATATAAAATAAACAGAGACTTGCTAATGACTGACTGAATTCAGTTATCTAATTTCATGCTCTTAAACTCCCTAGCCTGCTGATGAGCTATTAGAGATTGGCAAACAAATTCACAGCTGCAGAAACAATTAAAAATGTTAGGTATAAAATTTTGTATGAATGGAAAATTTGAAAAACTGTGCGTCTCTGACACAGCACACAAATTTAACTGAACTGTAAAACTGTCAGTAGATTGTTGTGAAAATTAAACGCACAGTGAATTAAATGTACAGTATTAAGCTTTTACATCTTCTTTAAAAATATGTTCAAAGCGATCAGATGAAGAACAAGAAATTATTTGAGTCTCTGCTGATTTCTTAATCGTGACTTTTAACCGAAACATGCACTGCAGGTACAATACTTTAAAACTGAATCTGACAGCCAGTTGTTTCTCAGATTAGTTATTTTATCATTTTAATGGCAGGATCAAAAGGTGGTAAAATGAAAATGTATGATAGATAGCAACACCCCATACACTCATGACATCGAAGAAGCACTTTCTATTTGCAAGATATTAATTTCCTTCTCTTTAGTAGTCTGACCCAGTGCCTCATATGTTAAAGAGAAGACACCCAAAAACATATTATACTTTAAAACCCAGAAAATACAAATGCGAACTCCAGCTCACACTCTTTCTGACTTCTACTTATTGATCACCATGTGATGACAGGATATCCTTGTTACAAGAATGTATTGTGTCATGGTAGTACTGGAAAGTAGAGGGTGAGCAGGCCTTCTGCAGCCCTCACTGCGGGGCCCAGCATGGCTGTAGTAGCAATTGCAGGAGCTAAGACAGCAGCAACACTCCTTCCATAAAGTCCTAGCCTGTATCTTAAATCCTAAATATAGAAATTAGCAGGGTGTTCTATGCCAGAGAATGTCTAGAAGGAAACTTGAAGAAAAGATGTAAAAAATGAAGAACAGAAAAGAAAAAAAGTAATGAGCGAGCGATATAGCCCAGTATAGTTACTGTAAGTACTCATAATGTATGTGTGCGTGTATGTGTATACAAAAAAATAAAACAACAGATAAGAAAACACTGGTGCAACTGAGACCACATTATGTATCACTCCTTCTGCATTTCCACTTGTTCTCTTTATTTAACAATATGTTCCTGTTTTGCAGAAGTATTGCTACAAGCCCATCTGTTATTCCTTAGCTCTGGGCACCAAATGCATGCATTTTTCTTGTCTACAGTTCATTTCACATTGCACAGCCGCCATAGTTCCGGCAGTATTGAATGCATAAATGAATAAATAACATTAACTCTTAATCTTTATCATCTTAAATCAGTGGTTTCAAACTCTGGTCCTGGAGGGCCGCAGTGGCTGCATGTTTTCATTCTAACCCTTTTCTTAATTAGTGACCTGTTTTTGCTGCTAATTAATTTCTTTTGAATTAATTTTAATTGACTTGCTCTTGAAGACTCACACCCCTTAATTGTTTCTTTTTCCTTAATTAGCAGGCAAACAATAACGAGATATAAAATGAGCCAAAACAAATGGTGTCCATCATACAATATCTGAACATAAAGAAAGATGTAGATCTCAGGAATGTTGATTTGCTCAGGTCCACAAAACATTTGAACAGTGCTCTTAGGAAAGCGATAATCAACAATTTCACAAATGTTTGCTATTGCACAATGAGAGCAGCAACAAGCCATAGAATTAAAGAATGGGTTTAATTAACAACAAGAATCGGCTCCTAATTAAGTAACTAGTAGGAATCAAATTGGTTAAATTCTGAGGGCTTGACTTAGTTGGTCTTCTGTTGGCTCACTCACTTCACATTTCATTTCTGTTTGGGTGCCATTTAGGAAAGAAATATAGCAATTCAGAGCAACCAATTCTAAAATGAAAGGAAAAGGAGTTAATTAGCAGCAAAAACTGGTCCCCAATTAAAGAAAGGTTTGGTTCAAAATCATCATTATCCAAAACCAATAATCTTTCTCTTATTATTGATAACTCTGTTGTTTCCCCATCATCTCAGGTCAAGAGTCTGGGTGTCATCCTCGACAGTACTCTATCCTTCCAATCTCACATTAATAACATCACCCGGTCTTCTTACTTCCACCTACGTAATATTAATCGCATTCGCCCCTCCCTCACTCCTCACACCACTGCCATTCTTGTTCATAGTCTTGTCACTTCTCGGCTGGACTACTGCAATTCACTCCTCTTTGGTCTCCCGAATAAATCTCTTCATAAGCTTCAGTTAGTCCAGAATTCTGCAGCACGTATCATCACTCAAATTCCATCTATTCACCATATTACTCCGGTCTTGCAGCAGCTTCATTGGCTCCCGATTAAGTTTCGTATTGATTTTAAGATTCTACTATTAACATTTAAGGCCATCCATAACCTCGCCCCTCCATATCTGTCTGACCTTCTTCATGTTGCCATTCCATCCCGTAACCTTAGATCCTCTTCCTCCACCCATCTGACTGTCCCTCCCGCCCGTCTAACCACCATGGGGAGCAGAGCTTTCAGCCGTTCTGCTCCCAAGCTCTGGAATTCATTGCCTGCGGATCTCCGAAATATCAAATCATATTCAACCTTCATATGTAAACTTAAAACGCATCTGTTTAAAATGGCTTTTTCTTTTTCCTCCTGATTATAATGGTTTTGTTTGGTTTTAATTTCTAGATTTTCTGATGTTTTAAGTTTTTTTTATAATTGTGTCTTTTATTTATTTATTTATTTATTTATTGTTGTTCAGTGTCCTTGAGTTCCCTGAAAGGCGCCTTGTATAAATAAAATGTATTATATTATTAAAACCTGCAGCTACTGTGACCCTCCAGGACCAGAGTTTGAGACCACTATCTTAGATGGCCTTCTTTTACATCACTTCTCTGTTAGTTTATCCTTTACTATAGTTACTCCTCTTAGCACAATTCTTTTTCATCTTTACTTGTATCTTCACTTTATTCTTCACTATAGCACCTAAACTGTGAGGTCAACAGCTAACATGTTGCTGCTTTTTAACTTTTCATGGAACTGACTTCTTGCAGTTCTTTATAATTTAATTTCATGGCTCGTTAGTGCTTTTACTCTGCTATGTCAGGTCATTCTCATATCCTGGATTTTCTTCCTCTTTCTAAGGATATCATCCGAATGATCTGAACGCTAAAATGGATGAGTGATTCTTAGTCCTTCACTTTTTTCTCTTCAATTTCCTTCCAAATATTTAATTAAACCAATTAGTGCACGATAAATACAGAGGTGTAAATGGTAACAAGCTAAATGGAGAAATGCTGGTCTCTTTCGTCATTTGCATGTTACTGCTAATAAGGAGCAATTAAAAACCAAGACTACGGCTGTTTAAGACTAAAATAAGCAATAAGGGTTCAAAATCTTAACGAGCGAGACAACTAAAGTGAAGCAGAAGTGTTTCTAGAGCAATAAGTGCTTCTTATTAAGCAATTGGGTTGGAGCAAAAACCTGCAGCCACTGCGGCCCTCCAGGACCGTGATTGAGTACCCCTGATGTAGATGAAGGATAACAATTTAGTGTATCAAGAAACATACAGTAAAGTTTACATAAGCAGATGACAGTTTAAAACTCAAAAACTAGCATTACTCTGCCGGTTACATGAACCTTTGCCAGAATCCTCAGCTACATTACTCATGAATGATTTCCTTCTGTTTTGAATTAACATCATTAAATTTCTGAATTTCTGCAATAAGAAAACACCATATACTGTATGATGTTGCATTTATTCAGAAATGCATTACTGAGCTGCTGAGTTCACTCAAATATACATCCCATGGAAATAGCAGAAGGTCATTTATGTTAATGTATATATCCTTACACTTCGCAACACCTAAAAAATGAGTGGGATAAACTGACTTAAAAATTTTTGTTATGGTGTTAAAATTTCAACTACAGGGAAAGGGAATATTAAATTGCAACAAATTGCAGAATTGATTTACAATAATTAGCATTTTAAAAGAGCACAAATTGCATATTAATGATATATGTTATAGGATGGAAGCTATAATCTTTCTTCTTTCACTTTAGTATACAGTATAAGACCTTGACCGTCCCCTCTCTGTAAAGACACAGATAGAGTTAACCATGGAAGTCTTGTTTTTTCAGTATATCTACTCTAAACTGTATTTTATAGAGATGCTTTAATGCCTTTCTGGTTTTGACTTGCCTTAGTAATGACAAATACAGTATGATCTGAGATTTTTCAGGTAGGGAAGACAAGTAAAGTAGTTACAGTATATTCACTAAGCATAGTGCTGGAGAGTGGTGACATGTTGTATGTTGATTTGCTCGTGCAAGTAAGAATTCCACTGTACTCTGTACATGTGATAATAGTCATCCTACAAATATTGTGTTTTATTGTGACCCAAGTATCAGGATAACATCATATTGTGTAGTCCTTGGCAGTTCACAGAGTCTTGAGTGTTGGGGTATAAGCAAGTGTGCCAAACAAAAGACTGGCATTTACGACAAGTGTGTTCCTGCCTTGTGCCCATTGTTACTATGACACGTTTCATTGAGCTGTAATGGATAAAATTACAAAGGACAACAAAGATGGATGAGTGCTGATGTATTATTATTATTATTATTGCATCGCTACTTGCAGTTATCAATTAAATCAGTAAGAACGGTTTTAAAGATTACAGCAATATACAGTTTTATAAAGCTTCCAAATTATTGTTTGTTATTAACAATTGATAAGAACAAACTCATTCTATGGGATTTTTTTCTTCTGTACAACTTTTGGCTCCTTTATTCCACAGACTTAATAAAAAACATTCTGATCACGTGTAGAGTACATGTGAATTGCGTTGAATATTTTGGGAGTGACTGTTTAGTGAAAAAGACATTTTATTTCAAATATTGAATATATAGGATGCACTTTTATTACTCTGAAAAATATTTTCCTGACCAAAACTGTTAAAATTGGTTTTTTCAAGCTTATTATGAGCTGTATCTCTTGTCAACATTTATTAACATTAACTAGAATAAAAAGCACAGCTAATCTTATTTGAGGCAAGAAATATGTGATTAAGTCTTTAGTGCTTTATGCTTTTTCTGTTAAGAGCACCCTCTAGAAGGAGATCTAAGCCTACATTTATCAGCTTGGCATATACATACTCAACTTTGTGTTATTCCTTTGTGTTTTTCTTGCCAAATGTGGTATCATAATAAACTTGCATGTAAAAGGGAAGAAGTGGCACCACGTTGGCACTGACCATAGGCTTTACAGAAAAATAAAATCATTCTGCTGACTTAAGTTTGCCTCCTATAAGCCAGTTAAGATAGACAGGAGTCACTAGAGTGGAGTATGGATGTGGAATTTTGCCTTAATATAGCTGTTTTATAGTGTACCACATGTACAGGTGGAGTGGTGGCTCTGAGGCTAGGGATCTGCACTGGCAATGGGAAGGTTGCCGATTCGAATCCCTAAATGCCAATAGGGACTCTGTTCTGTTGGGTCCTTGAGCAAAGCCCTTAACCTGCAATTGCTGTGCGCTTTGAGTAGTGAAAAAAGTGCTATATAAATGCAAAGAATTATTATTATTATTATTACAGCCTTTCCTGCACCTGGACAGCTGCTTTTTAAGCAAAGAGACTTGCCAGATCAGCAAAAGCAGACCAAACAGTTAAGCTACACCTGTGCCAATCACCCAAGCAGGTGCCAGTTCATCGTGCTGCTTTTATTATTGGAGGCATCCCCAAGGCTGCTAACTCCTGTGGGAATATGGCAATCACCCACACCAGGTGCTTTTATCACTATACCTTGAATATATTATCATGGAGATTCCTATGCTTGTTATTTTGGTTTGCTTATGCTGAAGTGACTGTTAACTATATTGTATACATGAGTGTTAGGTATCTACTTTATAGTGCCCCACATGAACATCTTTACCTGCAAATGAACAGTTGCCTTAAGCAAAGAGACTCACTAGGTCTGCACAAGCAGACCAGAGGGTTGTCTTCAGACCTGAGCTACACTTGTGCCAATCACCACTACACTCCACCCATCCACTGTGCAAACCCCACCCTTGTTGCCAATTTCTTTCAGTTTGAAGACTTGCTCTGTGGTAAACTGTCGGCAGCAAGTCATGAACCTGCAGTCTCCAGCTCAGAGGTGAGCACCTATCAACAGAGGCGGCCTCAGGGGTGTGCGAGGCCTAGGGCTGACCAACCCCACGTGGGGCCAGTTACGTCAAATGCTGTTACCGGTATGTATGGACTGCATGAACTTGCACGTGAATTTAATAAAAATAATGTTATCATACACCAGATTTTCTCATTACAGTATTCAGCTAATGTTTTGCAAGATAACACACGGACTTTATCAAAATATAACTGGAGAGTATAACTTGACAAATCTGCTCGAACGGGACACGCAGACCTCAAAAACGGGGGCCCCTTAGGTGTGGGGCCTGGGGCGGTCGCCCCACTTGCCACCCCCAAACACCGCTCTTGCCTAGTAACATGAGCTAAATGGAGAGCTCCTTTATTCATCTGTGCAAAGACCGTCTCTGAACACTGCGTGCTGTGCACCTCCTGGTGACATCTCTCTCTGTGTCAACCCCCAATGCCTCGGACAGTGTTACTATTACAGGTGGTAAAATTTATTGATGTGAATCATGTCTCATAATTTTATATTTGGCTGACACTTCCTTCCAAGGTAATGTACCAGCTCAGGATGCAGTTTGTATACATTTTTGTTGGTATAATAGGTGCACCGTAGGATTTGGAGACTCACAGAAGCAGAAATTGACTCAACAAGTTTTTGATTTAAAGTGCGGTGTCTTAGCTGCTGCAACACTAACTTGTGTCTAAACATTTTTTTCTAATATTTGTCTAATATTGAAATAAAAATTACATTTATTTTGTAATGCTATGAATGGTTCAACCTAACTCACCTACTGTAGGTCACCTTTTTTCCTTTACTTGAAATACACAATATGCTTGTTTTTTTCATTTTTTTACTAAGTATGGCCTGCAGGAGATGCACAAGCTCCCCAAACCCGAAACAGACAGATGCAGACCCAAGTTCACAAGCACAACAACGGCTTTTATTCAGTGGAAAACGCTTCCCTTGTTTCCCACCTACTCAGCACGGTATAATAATAAAGCACAGCAATACACACAATATTATTTCTTTTTTTTCTTTCTTTTCAGATAGATAGATAGATAGATACTTTATTAATCCCGATGGGAAATTCACAAATTTTCCTGTTCCTCTCTCAGTCTCCTCAGCCTCCACTCCTCCTGGTAAGCTTTGTCCTCCCCCTGCCGACAAAAAAGTTTGGTTGTGGAATCACACCACAGTCCATCTTGGGTTACACACAGCAGAACCTGCAACATCTGGATTACAAAGGCAGTGCAATAGCTAAATTAGTAAAGCACCATTCACAATGAAATATGTAAGCGCTGAACTAAATAAGCATTCGATCAAATGGATATCAAAGATATTTCATCCATTACTTTTTATTTTTTACTTGTCTGATCATAGTTCCAGGGAGCAGCAGTCACATGGCTGAGACTCACCCTTAATGTAAAGTTAGTGGTTCTCAGGTATAGTCCTGCAGTACCACTGTAGCTGTGGGTTTTCATTTCAACCAATTTCACAAGTCAATAAGCTGTTTTATCTTCTAATTGATTTAATTGTTAAATTTACTTAATTATGTATATTCTCACTCAGAAAAGTTTGTTAGCATGTTATTTGCCAGCAACAGAAATTCAGATATGTATGTTTTTTGAAAGCCATTCAATGACTTACTTTTATGATATTGATTTTAAATCAGTCTAATTTGCTTCATTTAATGATATCCACATACTCACACTTTCTTATTAATTAACACAGAAATGAACGTGACACTACAGTAGCTGCTCTCCTCTGTGTCATTTGCACCAGTGTCTGTCCTACTAATCGCTAACAGTTCTTTTCTATTTCTAACATGCAGTAGAGGAAAGCAGCATTATATTCATTCATTTACACTTTTCTTGATCTATCTTATCTTAACTTGAAAACCGTATAACAAATTCATGAATCGCTGTGTTTACACCTTAGCATAGTCATAACAGGAAACAACCAAAGAACACAAAGCTTACGTTGCAATTTTCTTTGTTCTGAACTTCAATGGTATAGTTAAACTCTGCCAACTCAATTTATTTTTAAAGTGAATTTCTGAATACGTTTGCTCAGGGTGTGTCACAAATTTTTAAAATGTTAAACAGCTTAATTTGAACATTTACATAAAGATAATAAAACATAAATGGCAAATTTAAGGGTGTCTTCTTTGTTGGGTAACAGAAAAACAAAAACACCTATATAATTTAAATGTTATAGAAAGTTAACGCTGCTCATTCAGGGTGCAATTTAAAAATAGCAGCTCTGGGAAAAGTTGATAGCAGGATTAAAGGATTCCATTTCAGAGACTTAATTTAGTTCTAGAAAGCTCAAGTGAAAAGGTGGGTTTTCTGGCTTGATTTAAATATTACAAATGATGGAGAAAACAAATTATTCCTTTAGAAGTTAAAAAAAAATTCTATGGAAGTAGCAGTAGTAGTATTGTCACACATACAGAGTACAGTGAAATTCTAACTTGTCCAATCAGTATGCAACACATAATCACTCTACAGTGCCATCATATACAAAAATGTATTATTCTGTTGTAAAATTCAAGCATTTATTAAAAAAAAAAAACTTTAGAAGAAAGGCTGTGTTTCCTTCACAGAAAGGAATTTAATATCCACATTGGTATTTAATTTTAGATTAGATTATAATCTATTTGTTCCCAAGGACATATATATTGTAATAAACAAGCAGAAACAGTAAGAAGTGTTGGAGCACCTGTTAGCAAACCCATATATTTAGAATTTCAGGTACTCCCAGATAGGCTTAAAGTGGAGAAGGACAAACAAATCGTAATTGCCTTTACTACACTATTGGCATGTTGACTTGTCTTACTCAACTGGAAGAATCCTAACCCACCACTTTTAAGTCATTGGGTAACTGATGTAAAAAACTATCTGAAACTGGAGATAATCAAATTCTCACTCAGAGGATCTGTTCAACCTGCGGTGGGTTGGCACCCTGCCCGGGATTGGTTCCTGCCTTGTGCCCTGTGTTGGCTGGGATTGGCTCCAGCTGACCCCCGTGACCCTGTGTTCGGATTCAGCGGGTTGGAAAATGGATGGGTAGATGGATCTGTTCAAAACTTTAAAAAAAAATTTGGCAGGCTCTAATCAATAACATTTTAGAATAAGCTTCTATATCAGGGGAAAGGATACTGTTCCTTCCTTGCTGCTTTTGGGTGGGGGTTGAATTTTTGTTTTGTTAAGTTTGATTTGCTTGTATGGACTGTTATTTGCTTTTAATTAAAATTAATTTAACAAAACCCCAAAAATGAGAAACAGAAATGTGGGTAAGAGCATTAAGAGACATCTTTACAGATGGAAGTCTGGTTTTCGACTGCCAAAGATGGTGGTTCTTCTGGCTATGTGTTTTTCCTACAGGAAGAGGTGGGTCTAGGCAGATGAACAGTGACATCAGCAGCAGAAAAGCTGTCAATGTTCTGGTCTGCAGAGGTAGGAAAAGAAAAGGCGTTATCACAGAATGGCATCCCCTGGAGTGGCAGAAAATTACCATGACCAGAGCTATTAAACTGTCCCCTATGTACAATATATGTATAGTTATAATAAAAACAAACAACAAACACATCCCACCATCAAACATATATAAGAACTTCTGGCTTGGGTAATCAGGAGTTGCTGTTCTCGAAACTAAACCTGCTTGGATTGTGCCACACTTATATATTTAAAATCAGTAACATTTTAATAGAGCCAGTCCAGCATGTAATGTCCATTAGTTAAACATGCTGATTGACATTTATTTCCTTTTTTAATTCACCAGCATTCAGAATGATTCATCATTTAGATATTGGTAGAGAGTGAATCATTTCTTTGGCAGAGTCAACCAGGATGATTTAACTTATTTCTCTGGACAGAACCATGATGAGCTTAGTCTGCATTTCAAAGTCTGGATCACACATTTAATTCTAATTGCCCTGTGCTCCCTGATTTACCATTGTGTAGCCACAAAACAAAATTAACATTCACCAAGAGTTGTAAAAATGAGAAGAGTGCCACCAGAAGATCTTTATTTCTGAATCTGAGTATTCTAGTGCAGCATCAATGGAAGCTGGAGACTATTTCAACAGAACCAGAGACAAGAGTTATTGACAATAACGCACAATCACTCAAACATCCACACACAATTCATAGTGCGCCACTATAAAAGTTGTAGTAAAATTTAACACACATATCTTTAAGGTGTGGTAAGAAACATTCTTTGAATTTTAACCTTAAAACGGGAAGAACATGCAAACTCCTCACATAAAGCGACCAAGGTCAGGAACTGAACTGTTTTGCTTAAATTGGAGAGAGTTACAATGATCTAAAATTCATGTTAGTCAAGTAAAATATTGAAGTGAGTTATATAAAATGTTGGGATGAACAAGCTGAACCCAATATTCATCAAGAAGTAATTAAACTTTTTAGTTATTTATTTTTAAACTAGACATGTTGATCTGAATATATTTGCTAATTTCAGGACATACTCTTTCTGCAAGTACTATGAATCAGATCTTGGAAGCATTTTAAAAACATTTTTGAAACAAAACAATGCAATATTTTACAAAGGAATAAATGTCGTGCTATTTGTCAACTTTGCAGAATGCATTACTACAGATGTTATGGCAGGCACACATTTTTCATGACAGCTGCTGTACAATTCCTCTTGACATGGCATTTGACTTTTTCAGGTTTTGCATGAGAATTGCATGGCAACTTCCATGAGAAATTAATAATAATAATAATAATAATTCATTACATTTATATAGCGCTTTTCTCAGTACTCAAAGCGCTATCCACACAGGGAGGAACCGGGAAGCGAACTCACAATCTTCACTGTGTGCCTGCTGTAACATCTGTAGTGTTTTGGTTGACAATTTACTAAGAATCTGGCAAATTCTAATAATGCCTCATTACTCAATAGTGGACATTTTCATTTAGCCGATGTACTACAAACAAATCCAAAACACATGCAAACAACCATACCTTTGGCAGTATAGACAAAGATTTTATACCACCCCATTTAATAATTAGGCGTTGTTGGCAAAAAAGTGCCACAGAGGCCAGTCATGGAGCTTACTGACTTATCTTGGATAACTAGTCAATTTTTGAATGATGCAGACAAATAACATGTCAATTATATTAGGCAGGCCTATAATAAGGATTAATAATGACAGTTTAATTATTTTCTAATGTCATTTATAATGAAACAACTTTTGTGCACAAAGGAGAGGCTATGGTAGCTCAAGTACCTGACCCTTTCCCCTCATTGGCCCTTTCCTCCCCATAAGACCTAAGTGCCAGGGCACACGTCCTTTTCATTGCAAGAAATGGAGAGAAAGCAGTGATGAGCAGTGACTTCCTAAAAATATGTGTCAAGGGTTATATATATATATATATATATATATATATATATATATATATATATATACCTCCTTAAGAACTTGAGCATAAATATTATCTTGTGCTGGTGATTTGTATGATTTCCGCCTATTCAATCTAAACAGTACTTCTCCCTCTACAATTTCCAAATTACTCAGTTCCTCCTTAGTAGTCCCGTTTACTGCTGGGAGGTTATCCACTTCCTCACATGTGAAGATCTCAGAAAATTGGGAGTTTAGAGCACCTGTTATTTCATTGTCTGGATTTTTTTTAATTCTCCATTACTATTCCTGATGCACTTCACCTCCTCCTTGACTGTTGTTTTACTACTAAAATACTGAAACAATCTCTTTGGGTCATCTTTCACCTTATCTGCGTCCTCTCTAATTGCCTCCCTAATATCCTTCTTAATGGTTGACCCAATGTTTTCATACACCCTACGATTCACATTGTAATCTTGCATGCCTTATATAGCAGTTTTTTCAACTGTTAAAAAAAAAAAAAAAATCCACAATGGGCTAATAATTTCCTAATTTAAATTTAGGTATGTAAATGCACAGTTTTAAACATATTGCTCCTCAGCTGTCTCCGTACTTAAAAGCTTATCCCACTTTATCCTCCTTAGACTTTGCTGCATCTGCTCAAAATTTGCCCTACCAAAGTTAAACTTAAAAGCTTTTTCTTTGCATCTGCACTCTTCCGAAACACTGAGAACTGTATTATATGATAATCACTTGATCCTAGTGGTTCAACCACCTCTACACCCTCAACTTTATCCTGATTATTACAAAAAACTAAATCTAGACAGGCTTCACCCTGCATTGGTGCTGCAACAAAATGTGTTAAAAAACAATCACTGATCACTTCTAAAAACTCCTGTTTTTGTTCTCCACTGTTTGCAATGTTATCCCAGTTAATTTTCAGGTAGTTAAAGTCCCCCATGACTATAATATCATCCTGTAAACTTGCTTTTATAATACTACAAAAAAATTAGCATTGAAATTATTGTCTGCTTTGGGCCGTCTATAACACTTGCACTTAAGTGATCGTAACCCACCTTTCTCTAACCGGTCTGGAATCTCCTCCTGTGCCATTTTAAGGGTGCACACTTTCTCTCTAAAGGACATCTGGGCCAGGTCCATTAATTCTGTACTAATACCCAACTCTGTTTAAATTCATACTAAAACCATCCTTTTTTGATTATTCACAGCTTACTGCCTGGTGAAGCACTGTGAAGAAAATGAATTCAAACAATCAAAGGAAATGAAGGACTGAATCTTGTTTTAATCTATGACAGCATGTATATTTATTTGTAGTCAGCATTTAAAATGTGATGGAGGTTCATAAAGTTTATTTACTACTCTTAAGATGTAAGTGGCACTGAGCCATTTCAGCTGGAACAATTTTGGTATCCTACAGACACGTTAAATCAAATTTCTAAAGGGCAAATGCATGTCTTGGAGGTAATGCACATGTTTTTGCTAATGGGCAGCAGCACAGGTCCCTTCTCAATGGAACAGGACTATAAAAATGGCAGGTGCTCCTAGTTAGTATGCACAACATAAATACGATGTGATTTTTTTTCCCCCAACTGACAATATGAACTGTAAGCTAAAAACCACATCTAACTCCGTATGTTTGAGTGTTTTATGGAATGACCTAACATACAATAACATGAAAAACCTCATTGATCAGATAATGCTAATGTATAAGATTACATCTAATTTACCTTGCTTATTCTGTATTGTAATATACGGACATCTGTCACAATCAAAGCAAATCAATATTAAATGTACAGGTTGGCTGAAACTAGTAGCATATTGGGCACAGAGAAATGAACAGATTCATGGTGGTAATTCTAAAGGAATTCCTCCACAGTACTGCAATCCATTTTTGGAAGTGAAAGAAGAAGAATAAACACAACACATTGCTGGCTAACTAATAGAAAGTAGGTTTACCTGTCTTGGCAACACTTGCATCACTATGCATATATACAATCCAACGTCTGTCTGTCTGTCCATTTTTCACGAGAGAACTACTTAACGAATTTAGGTTGGTTTTTTTTCTATTATTTGCTTGAAGATTCTGGTTGATTTAGTGACTTCTCTGACTGTGCTAAGAATCATAGTTCACTTGCAGGAGCAATATATTTGCGCTAATCCAAGACACAGTCTGTGGGCTGAGGACAGGGGGAAGCATGACATCAGGAGTAGAGAGCTGGGCAGGGCCCTCCTCACTGTCCTGTGTCACTACTACATGGGCGGAACTGTGGGGGATGGCTAGTATTTTATAAAAAAGACTAACTAAATTGAATGAAATTAACGAGATCTTTCACCAAGTCTCTACATATACTAAGGGAATATCCAGTGAATTAACTTATGAAAAGAACTTGTAAGCTGAAATGCAGAAAGAATCAATTAGTGAACCAGTTCTTCTATAAGCATACCAAGTTGCAACTCCAAAGTGGCATTTGAATGATTCAGTCACTGAACTGTCATAAGAAGTCATGTGACACATTACACACGGTAAACGTAACAAAGTCAGAATCAGCAGAAATACTTTTAAGTTTATTATTATCAGTCATTTACTGCTATTTAATTTTACCATGTTGCTACTGTTATTTTTTAATAGGTTGGACTAACTGAATACTGTAAATCACAGAGTCAAAAAATTATTCTCATTAACTTATACTACGTGATTTGAACCAGATTTCTTGACCAATAAAGAAATGAAACTAATGGGAATGAGGCTTTAGTGGGAGAGCACAACCTGTGCTAAAACCATTCAGAAGGTAAGGAACAAGAGAGCAAGCAAACCAAATACAAGGTTAAAATTCCTTAATTCCTTCCAACAGTTACCACAATGCTGCTAGGAAGGAGACATTTAACTCATACTGGTTGTAACCAGAAAAATAATAATATTCAAGGAATGCAAAAATGTATATGTTAACATAAAATGAACAGTAAACATGCTAGTTATACTGATCCAATTCTTATTGGCAGGTGATTGATTGTTGGATCTCTAATTAGATCTTCATAAAGCATTTTCCTTCTAATTCCAGATCTATAGTTCATTAAGCTGTTGAGGCCCAGATCTACATTAGTATAATGGAATTTTTGTATATTATGTAAAATATGTAACAAATAGGCCAAGAGTCCCATTTTTATCAACCATTTTAAAGGTTTGTCTGGACATTGTGCTATTTGCGTACCAAAAATAATGCTTATCCACTAAATTGTCCTGGATGAGGAATCATCAGTCCTATCAGAGCTTTTTTTTTAATTTTTGCTGCACATCATTAAAAAGATCAAAAATGATGATTACTAAATCATGTGCGCAGTGCATAACAATTTAATTAATTTAATTTAGAAATACCAATACCTCCATGTACTGTTAATACCAATCTGAGTAATTATAAGACTAAGAATAATAAAATTACTATTAAAAAAGCAAATGTATCTAAGCGTCTGTGAATCAAATATTACTAATGTGTAAATGAACCCCTTACAGATTGCCTCAAAACTCTTGGCATAATTCAAGGAAAAAAAAAATTTTCCCAAATGTGTTTCAAGTATTTCCACAATTAAGTGGATAGGATTGGTGAGCTCTGTGGGGCAGAATGGCCTGTTTTCGTCTAGATTGTTCTAATGTTCACAAAAAATAATACAACTGAAGGGAGGCCCACAGGCATAGTAGTGAAATTTAACTTACACTAACCCAAATGTATGGTAATTTATTTCTTAGAGCTATTTATGTTTCAGGTGGAAATATTTAGGCAAAAGCTTTGGAATACACTTAATGAAGTAAACGTGTTCTGGGATTTTAGTCCACAATAAAAAGTTTTATCAGAGGTAGATTTAATATAGGAGGAATCATGCTGTCTGCCGTCTCCATTCTTGTCCACCTTACAACACTCCTGCTGTGTGTAGCCACTGGTGACTCCTTCCATGAGACTTCAGGCAGCTCCCCATGCTCTCATCTGCTTTGGTTACTTACCTAGACACTTCCTGTTATCGGCTTCAATTAACAGCACTCAGGATTTGAGACTACACTTTCCCCCCCAACTCTGAGAGATAATCCAAACAAGGATCCTTATCAAGAGTAGTCAGTTATCACAGACCTAGTCTAATGGAATTCAGCAGCAAAGAAACATCTCCAAAGTACTTGTAGGTAACTGCTTTCTATCCACGATCCCTCTTCCATGCTCTGTAATGGCTCATTTCATAATTCTGCTACATTGCATTTCTTTTCTCCCACTTGTACTCTCTGTATTATCTGAACTTAAATCACTTATGTATAAAAACTTCTTCACATTCTGCAGCACATACAGTATCAATGTCAGACAACAATTGTTCTGTGTAAGGAAGCTGCACAATGACTGGTACTTCAGTTTTACGCACCACCATGGCTCATTTTATGCAGGCTTTGTTATAAAGGAGCTTAATTCTCAGAGGATTTGTTAACCGAGGTACTACTGTAATGTATAAACAAATTTGTATCACCATTATTCTGTAATTTAAATAACTATTTTAAAATGCTACTAAGTTAATATTAATAATTACAGCAAATGAAAAAGTACTTACTATTCTTTTTTATTTTTGAATGCAAAATACTTGATTAATCAAAACAAAACCATCAAGTTAATTTTGTCTGCGAGAGCTTGGATGCTGGCTTACAGGAATTTTTTTTTTGCCCATTTTCACACATGATCACTTCAGCAGCTCTCTTGCCTTTATAAAAGTAAAGTCAAATAAATTGCTGTTAAATGTCAACACCTGCTAAACAGCGCAACTTCCTTTTGTAGTGTTGATTTTCACTCTTACAATGTTATAATTAACACTTGAGGTGGGTGAATATTTTAAAATGCCGAACAATTACATTTCAAGAGGACGGAGAATGCAAAAGCTTTTCTTTTAACTTATGAGGTAATAAAAATGGTATTAAATTTAAAAATAAAAAGCTCAATTTATAAAAATAAGGGGGATGGCCTAGCAGATATGTGGTGTCTTATAGAGTCAGTGTCCTGCCTTCAAATCCTGGCCTGGATAGCGATCGTGTGGAGTTCTCTTTGTGTGTGCATTGGTTCTTCTTCTTGCATCGATGTAGTGGAAAATGTACTTGAAACCGTCTGCCTGTTCTACCAGGACATCCTCACATTTGTATGTGCACTTTTAAATTAGAAAATGAGATCAGATGTAACATTTAATATATGTTGTTTTCTCGGGCGAAGTGGTGGCTCTGAGGCTAGGGATCTGCACTGGCAATCAGGAGGTTGCCGGTTCGAATCCTGTAAAATGCCAAAAGGGACTCTGCTCTGTTGGGCCCTTGCGTAAGGCCCTTAAACTGCAATTGCTCCGTCCTGGGTATGACATTAATCTGCATCCATCCCTGTAGACCCTCCAACCTAAAAAACTTGGGGGTTGGTGGCAGAATTGGCACTCCAGCCACCATAAAAAAAAAACAAAACAAAAAACCTCACACTGTTCCACTCCATCTGAACTAGTGTGGTGCTGAGGTGCATGGCTACACTCGGGACACAATCTGGATCCGGAGTTGGTTTGTCGTGTGGTGGGTGCAGCAATGCACTGTGTATCAGTGCGTGCTCCCAACCTCTCTCTCTCCGATAACAGTTTACATATAAGATGTCTTGTTGTTTTTTTTAACCAGACACTTACTTCATACTTTTAATATGTTTAACTAACTTGGGACTTTACATAATAGTTAATGGCATAAGTGGTGCTGACTTAAGTAAATTAAAATGTATTTGAATGTTATATAAATTAACCTAAACGATAAAAGGAACTGTTCTCTCAAGACTTGCTGTGGAGAGCGTTGCTGCTCACATGGTGAGGCTCCACTAGGCAGCTGTCATAAAGGACACTCATTTTGGAGTTCATTTGTAACAATGACTTAAGACTCAAAGTTCTTTATTTACAAAGTATTTTCTGCAATGATCCCAAAGGCATCTGATATTAGCTGGCGACTTTAAACAAGCTATACAGGATAGTCTGTTAGTCTGTTGTCCAAATGTGCTTTCTGCCTAATGCCCAGGGCTATTGGGTTAGTCACTGTTCCTCCAGAACTGGAAGGACAGATGAATATAATAAGTGGCTAAGCTTGAATTGTTTGCAGAAAAACGGCATGAAACTTTGAAGATGTACAAGAGGGTAACCAAAAATAACCGGAACTGAAAACAAAAAAAAAATTGTTTTAATAATTTTTACTTACTAAAACTTTAGTCTCCTTCATGGGTGATCATAAAGAACAGCGAGTCTGTGTTAAAAGGCAAAATAATAATAATAATAATTCTTTACATTTATATAGCTCTTTTCTCAGTACTCAAACTGCCGCTGAAACTGTAGCAATGCTTGAAACTGCTTTTAAAGATGAAGCTTTAAGTAAAACACAGGTCTATGAGTGGTTTTTGAATGGTCTACGAGGGGGAATGTCACTTGATCTTGCTCTGTGCAACTTTTTCTTGTTCCCGTATATGAAAAAAAGAACTCAAAGTAAAGTGTTTTTGTACCGTGGAGGAAGTCAATAGAAAAATTGCTACAGGCATTGGACAACGTTCCTCTTCAGCAATTCCAAAAATGTTTCCACCAGTGGGAAAACCGTTGGGACAAGTGCATTCATTCACATAGAGAATACTTTGAAGGAAACTAAAGTTTCACTAAGTAAAAATTATGAAAACAATTTTTTTTTTTCCAATTCCGATTATTTTTGGGTACCCCCTCGTATTATTTGGTTCATGCAAAGCTGAAAATCTTCAAGTAATTACCTGAAAATAAAACTACTGTAAATCTCATTATTATACAAGGTCATATAAAAAGAAGAACTGAAACTTTCCAATGAATCTTAAGATGCAAAATCACTACATATCATAATAAAAAGGAAAACAAAATTAAGTTCAACTGAAGAGAACTTCTCAGACACTAAGGTACAAAATAAATGTTCAAATGTATTCTGTTACTGTTTTTGCTGTGTAAGTAGAGTACATTTCTTCTACTAAAATAATTAAAGGTCGGAGCCGTCTCAAATTTGAGGTTTTCCCTTCAAATAAGGATTATTTTGACAACCTGTAAAAAAAAAAAACAGCGCTTACTGTTTATATGCTTGAGAGTAACTGAGAAAGTCGAAGGCATACACAGAATATGATACTATTTAGCCCAGCAGAAAATCTTTGAACACTAAATAAAAAAAAAAAAAGAAGCAACCCCAAATGTATATATAAAAAGTAAACAGAGGCATGTAAAAAAATAAAAATATATATTCATTTATTATTAATATGTTGAATATTTTGTAAGATTTTATAAGTTTTTCAAAGTTAAGGGATCTGCTTAATAATAAAAACAATAGATTTCTAGTAAAGAAATGAGTTAAAGCGTAATCCAGTTACAGTTCTGATGCAGAAAAATATTTACTACATTAATTTCATTTAAGTTGCTGTTGGTAGCTTATTAATTTGTGTTAGTATAATTAGAGCAGCAACAGCTAACACTGAAAACTATTACAAATCCTTAGAACCATGTAGCCTTAAGATTCAAAATATGGAACTATTTACATTAAAAGTTGTCTATTTGTGGAATGCAATTAAAAAAACACGTTGCAGTACACAAAAATACAATACTTGCCACTTGGTTCAATACTGCAACTCTAAGTAAACATATAGCTCTTACAGGTAAACTAGTTTGAGTAGGTGTTTCCAGTATGTCACTTTCCTAAAGAGAGTCTTTAAAAATACATTTTTATAACCCTATACCTAACTTGTCTGGAAGTTTCATATATGCAGGATCACTTGACAAGATTTTCTAAGTTTGCTGTTTGAGGGTTTACATAGTGAAGTGGAAACAGCATTCCTCACGCTAATTGCTGTTGGCAGTGTTTTTTCTTGAGGGGGCTGTTCATTTCCTGATTAAGTAAACTGAAGTATGCCTTGGAACAACTGAACTTAAGTCTGTTAGAAATTACTGGAATACTAATCGTCTAAAAGGTCTTACAAAGTCTTTCACACAGCCATCCAATTCTATCCTGCCACGGGCACAAGTAAACTAGAAGCACACTTTTCACTGTCCACATTGTACTGCCAACATTTTTTATGAAAACAAGGTGTTTACAAAACCTAAGTCCATGCACTTCCTGCTAAACCCTATTCTTTTGCAAAACAGTATAAAAATATATTATGCTTATGCTAGTAATTTAATATATACAGTACAGCAGTTGAACATTACATTTAAAACTGCACATGTAATATCGTTTGCTTTTAACTGTTTTAATACTGTTAATGGTTTTAATTATGGAATGTGCTTATACTTTTTCTGTAATATCAATGCCAATCAAAGGTCCTCCCCACAAGCTCAAAAAGTCTTTTGTTAGGCTGATGAAAGAACTGATAAAGCTTTGCAAGGACAGTGGGTGCAACCTGAGGATGGGCTCTTCCTTTTGACTCATGTAAACACCTTTCTCTGCCATTGTCTCGGAGGCAAAAAAAGCCTTTTGTTTTGTTGAAATAGAAGTTGGAAGCATTAATCTGAGGAGAGAGGCTTAAAAACTTCTCCACCTTTTTCATTTCGGGCAAAGGGTCTCTGATTAACTGATCTCCATCCACTAAATGAATGTGTGTCAAAGGAAAGTATTTTAGCCATTTCTGCATGTGAATGTAGTATAGGCTCCTGTTTATTGCTTTATAGTCCACATTTATTTCCCCATTTTTAATAAGCACCGTCTCAATCGGCTGAGAGTGCTTGTGCTTCTGTAAGCGATTGTAAAACACCTGGGTGTAGTCTGACAAGACTCTCTCAGTAGGGTCCCTCAAGATTAAAAGCAGCTTGGTGTCTGAGTTGATTTGATAAATTCTCTCTGGAACTTTGCTGGATGTGAAGTAGGCTGGTGTCTTTTCCACTGTTATTTGATGTGGGTATGAGAAAGGCATCTGGCTGATATACCAGTATAAACCCTTTTCAAAGTTGCTCTCCCAGTCAAAAAAGTGCACCTCACTCTCTGCTGCGACGATGTCAGGGTGTAGGCTGAGCATTTCAATGAGTGCTCTTGTCCCACCTTTTCTCACACCTATGATAATAGTCTGAGGAAAGCACTGCTTAGTTCCATTTGGATGAAGAGTGGGTTGTATTTCAACAGGGTATGGAGATGCTCTCGGTGACCAATCAGATGTCGGAGTGAGTGCTTCAGCGTCTTGGCTTCCTGCAGGTCTGGCACGAAAAAAGTGCAACCGAAAAACAAACATTAACAGTCCAAACAGAAAGCCTGCCATTACAGATGTCCTCTTCCTGGCTTAATTTGTACAGATGAGTGAACTAAAATCCACATGGAGCAGAACGTGAAAAGTTCATTGCTGGCAGATAACATACAGTCCTTAGGGGGAACATCTAAAGAATAGGGAAAAAAACGACAGACTGGTTAGTATAATAATACAATAATTGCAACAGCACAGCAAAGCATATGCAATTAAAGGAACTGTTGACACCGTTCAATTACTGATTACATGAACTTGCTTTTTCCATTACCAGGACACAGGAAGAAAAAACCTATCATAGCAGTTGAGTAGATAAGACACCACCTGTTGCATCGCTCAGCATACATTCACACACCCTGTGCACACCAAACCAAACTGGACTTGCGAGTTCACCAAACTTTGAAAATGAAGAACCCAGAGAAAAGCCAATGAATATTCAAACTCTACATACAAATACAGTTGGTGAAGGAAATAAAGCCCATGTTGCTAGGACTGGGATACAACAATGATCCAGCTTGTCAATAACTGATAATCAAATGTTCAAAAGTATAGAAAAATAATAAAAAGGTGAAAAAAAAACTACAAACAGAGCAAATAAAACACATTCTCGACTTTAAAGAAAGTGATTTTAACTTCACTTCATATGGTTAAACAGAAATCATTTTTCAAAAGAAAATGAGTGGTGAAATCACACACAACTGACAGCGCGAATTACATCAATCCCATGATAGTTTAATTCACATAAATAAACTTTAAACAAGCCAAAAAAAAAACAAACTTTAATATAGATCAGAAAATAACCTTAAACTTGAAAAAATGCTGTAAAAGTAATGCTACAAAATTTCACATTTAAAACAAACAGAACAATAATCTGTTGTTCAATAAATATGTTTTGTGGTCAATACATAATGCAACCCATTACAAAATTCAGTGACATAAGAAATAAGATATGTAAAACAGAAAATTAAAACCAACCCCCATAAATGAATCAGTGACTCTTTCATGCTCAGTTGTTGACAAGAGGAAAAAAATTGTAACTAGCTGAAAGACTTCATGTTATACCAGTAAGTTACAATGATAAACATCTGTTCATAAAAAAGTTAAAATTTAAAACAACTATGAAATACAACATCTTTTGTCCAAACAGACATGAATAAAAAAAAGTCATTGGAAATGATCGTTTACAAGTATAGAATTACAATGGCATACCATTATTTGAGGTTTGCAGGTCATTGCCAGTGACCTGGGAGATATTCCAGAGGCACTGCAAAGTGCAGATGGACTTTTTATTAGTTAGCAGTAAAAAGAACACAAAAAGGCAGTGAGGAAGAAACTATGATAATATTAAGACAAAGTGTGGTACGCAACAGTCTTTTCTTTTTTTTACAAAAGGTGTCTGTAACTCCTAGCTTGCATACCATTTATCCTTACCAGAACAACTTACCACAGTGATTACATAAAAGTTTCTCAACACTGTGTTCCACTATTTTTATTTTTTTGCATTTTATTTGCTGCCTAGGATTTGCCAATATTAACATGTTTATAATTGTAGCGATCTGTTTTGTAAAACAGCTGGACATTTTAAAAGTGAATGTTCACATTTTTCAAGTATTCCTTGCAGTTTGGAGGTACATAGATTAACACCCTTATTGAGATTCATGTTAGTGGATTGAGGTATATAAGCCCCGCATCATCATTTTATGCACTTTGAACTATTATGTTACTGAGAAAAGTGGTAAATATACTGAGAGGGTGCCAGCAAATTAAAAGTATGCTCCAATTATATAGCACCTTTCCTAAAGACCATCATCAGTGACACTCTACACATCAAATAAGAATAAAATGCAAAGATAAAAAGGTACATTACAGTCAACACTTACTACACAAGAATAAAAAACAAAAAAGAACTAAACTCTACCATGGTATCAAATGAAAGTTAAAATTGAAAAGAATCACAGCAGAATGTCATGAGCATAAGTACAGATATGTTAGCTTTAAGAGGATTTAATAAAGGACTCTCCAAAATGCAATGGTTATTATTTGTTTAGCAATATTTTAGCATTTTAGCTGTGGACCCTCACAGTGCAGTGTTGGGAGAGTGATCCACACAGCACAAGCTTCAAAGGTTAATTGAATGCTGATGAAGATACAGACAATGGGACTTAGGAATTACGAGAGGGTCAGTATGAGAAGACTTCACATACCCGAGTTTATATAGTATTTAAACAGTGATAACAGTGTGGGGTGTTCACTAAGGCAATAGCCAAGTTTTGAAAATTGAGGCAAATTGGATTGAAAATCTGGAATCTGGTGGTAGTATTTAAAATCTGTAATATGAGTGATCCCTTTATCAAGGATATCTACTTTATAGTGAACTGGTCCTTCATCTGCACAATTAACCTTCTGAATTTGACAGGACATAGACTCAACAAAGTGTCCACAGTGTTTTGCATAGATATGCTGGGCCAATGTGTTCTCTGCTTGTTGAATATTTTGTTGCATCTTATTCTATAGATGCTGGATTGGACTGAGATCATGTGACTGAAGAAGGTACTGCATTTTTATAAACTCACTGTTGTATTCTTGGAACCATTACAGGACTTTCCTAGCTTTATGGCATGGAACACTATTCTGCTAAACAAACAAAAAAAAGTTAGTTTGTAGATTTTACGCTTCTGCAGTGTGGAGATGCATCTAATTGGCAATGATGTTTATGCAGTACATAGTCATTTAAATTTTGATATACTTTCACCAAGAAACACAAAAGGGTACAAAGAAAAATACTACTCACCAATACACTACCACTACCATCCTACATTGATTAACTGATGAATGAAGGAGCTTCTTGATCCTCCCACTACAGGAATAAGGAGTGGTGTTTTTAGTTCTCCAGTTTGTTCTTCTACTGCACCTTTATGTTCTTTTATTAGTAGTAAAAAAAAAAAGTGGAGCAGAGTGGCTTACTGTATCAAAAAGTTTAGTTAGGATCATACCGCCTTACGAGAAACAGTTGTACTTACTTGTATGCTATTGTGAAGTGCCTCCTTGAATAAAAGCCTAGGTTACATCACTGACCGGTGTATGTATCCATTCATCTGACTGTAATTTCTACTCAGTGTTTCCTTACCACTTAGTGGGAGGGCCACTAATTTCACCAGCCTAGTAATCACCAAGCAATCCACTTGAGGCACTGTGGCACACTCGAAGTAAATCTCATGCATTTGTCAAGTCTCTGTGAAATTTTTATGTATGGTGCTTGCTTGGTTACTTTTGTGCTGTTCTTATTGGAGAATCAAATGGCTGTCAAAACTGCCTTCTTCTTGCCCTACACATGAGACAAAAATTAATGTTTTAGAATCCGCATGAAAACAATCTTGTACTTGGAGCTCTCACTACAAGTGAATTACAATGCATAACCATTGGTGACTGGGAGGATTTTAACAACTCCAGGGAATAAATAGGATGTGCATTCTGTGTAGAATCCATTGAGAGTTGTTTTGAGATGTAAATATTACACTCCCTTTATGTAGTAACATGACTAAATGCATTTTCTACTCTCTCTCTCTCTCTCTCTGAATGATTTACAGTATCTTATAATGTAAAGCAAACAGCATTGCTCTGAACTCCTATTTACTATAGCAAGTAAGAAAATGTGATTCAATTAAAAATTTGTATGTCTTTTTTAAGGGCATGTCTTTTAAGGGTGAAAATAAAATAAAAATTTGTATGGATTCCCATTTTTGTTGTACAAAGATGTTTTTTGGATTATTTCAATTATTTGTTGTTCCAACTATTTAATTATTCATTGGTACCACCTCTCTAAGAGAGAACACGCCAAATCAAGCAGCACCTAGTGCCACCCACTAATAAAAAAACATTGTAGGGAAAAGGCAGATTCCAGCTTCAGACATCCATTTGCTAATGAACCAAGCATATGACCAGAAGGCAACACCTGTACTGACAAACTAAATATTATTCTGAATTCCAGCCAGCTAGTTCTTTCTGCCTTCATCTCATCCAGATTAGGTATCTAGTCTGCCAGTGCCATGGTATCCTCAGAGCTAATGGGCTAAGGCAGAATGTGCAGTAACCTTCCAGTAGGTAGTCAGTACACTGAATGTGAAGAATTCTAGCCCATTCTACAGATTATGATACAAGATATTGTTTTCACAAAGAAAACATTCTATGCTTCAAGCAAACTGAGAAGTACAGTTAGCACACTCTTGCATGGACAAATCAGTCATTTAAATTGGCCCACGGTAGTTAAGTGTCTAGAGCTAGCATGCATTCACCTCTAAACCGATTCTCTAGTTTCTACCTTTCCGATGAACAGACTGCAGTATTAGGCAATGAAGAGAAATGTGCTGAATTGGAGGAACTTAAATGTTGGCTATGTTGTTATACCTGCCGAGAAATGCAGCCAGCTTGATTACCAGTGCAGTACACTTCGCCAAAGAGAAATAACAATGTAAAAACTTTTGTAGACAGCCTTGTAAAAGAAAAGCTGAGTGACTTGCAGAAAATCTTCTTGCTCTCAGCCTTCCTTAAACAGAACAAAGAAGAATATTTGTGCATGTATGCTGGACGGTCTCCTGTTGTTTCACAAGCTGTAAATGCACATCTGAAAGTCTCAGTGCGTTATCCACATGACACTACAGACTAATACACCAAGGATCATTATAAATTCATATGCGACTCCTGCTAACACTGCTAGTCAGCCTAAGGGTGTGGGTGCAAAACTACCATGTAAATGTACCTAAGAGAATCCATCTGCCACTACTACTCAGCTCTTCACAAAATGCAATATATAGAGCCAACAAATAAAGCGGTGTGTCTATATACAGCAATAAACATGAAAGCTCAGGTCTATGCAGCAGCTCAGCACCATAATGTCCAACTAAACATCCATGCTCCAGTCAAGGGTTGCTATAGTCCTAGAGTGCTACAATTGCTGCAGGTTTTTCTTTAAATCAGCATTCCAATTTTTATGATTTACTTCAGTTAGTAGTTAATATTCCAAATCCTTAATTGCTTATTTTACTCTTAATTACCTGTATTCACCATTTCATAGCCAGCTGCCAATTAACAGATATACAAGACACAGCAGCCAGCAGTTCATCGACCTACTTTGTCCTATTTACAACAGTGTGTGTGTTAGCCACAAAGCATATTTCTTTAATAAAGTACTGTGTGTTTTAGTCACAAAGCATATTTCTTTAATAAAGTACTCAGAAATGGGAGAGAAAAAGTGAAAGAAGGAATTACTAATTTGCTCCAGGCCTCAAATCATTTGGGTGCAATGCTAGGAAAGGAAAAAATGTACATCGTAGGAATGACCTGCATTAACAAAATAAAAGCACTAACAAGCCATAAACATTCTGTTATTGGCAAGGATTTCTTTCTATTTAAGCAACTGGAGTGGGACACAAAACCTGCTGCTACTTCTAGATAGATAGATAGATAGATTCTAGGACTACATTTAAGCAACTTTGCTTAAGACTGTTGACTATCCCCTTTGCTTCCATCAGCCAGATTTGGAGCAAAAACTTTGCTCAGGCACTGTTTCACTACCCAACATATACAGCATCTCATACAACAGAATCAGTCTGTTAGATCCATTGATCCATCCAACCTTGCATCTTCTCTACTCACCTTCTGTAGCACATATGCTCTACAGTCCCAAGCCTTTTATTTTATTTTGAGAGTGGTAAGGAAATTAACTTTAATTAGTTTGTTGGTTCTATTCAGTCATTTTTGGGATGTTGCAAACTCTTGATGTCTCCAATGGAAATTAACTGAAATGTGTCTCACATGTAGACTGGCATTACCTCCCACTTTCTGTGATGGATTTGTCAAGTGCTACATAAACCATAGGATTCTGATAGGAGATCCTAATCAAACTTAGTGGAACACAACCTCTCTACCTACAGAGCAGGGGCCTAATGTATGACGCTGTGCGTAGAATTCACACTATAACATGGCGTACGGACAAAAGCAGAAATGTTCGTATGCACAAAAAACTTTCACGTTCTTCCGCTACATAAATCCCAATCAGCGTGAAAAGTAATGCACGTACACGCGCCTGCTGTCCCACCCCAACTCCTCCCAGAATTACAACTCTTTGAATATGCAGATCAATATAAATAGCCCTTATACTGTAGCTCAGCCTTCTGTGAAAAGACAATGGCAAAAGCACGGGGGGGAAATAGAAGAATTTCAGCGAATACCAAGTGGAGGCAAGGAAAAACTTACTATTTGTTGGTTTAAACAGTAATATAATCAACAATAGGAAGTTGATTGAGTGACAGATTATCGGAGAAACTCGAAAGCTCAAGTTCACAAAGATGCACAGTGCCCAAAATAAAAAAAGAAGTGGTCAGATATCAAAGTCGGCGTGAAAAGGCGAGTTGTAGCTCAACGTCTGATTGTCATATGAAAGCTTATTAGGGTACAGAGAAAAGAAAAAAAAAAATAAGGACACAGTAAGAGAAAAAAGCTCAAAATGTCAACTTTAATTTCGAAAATTCCACTTCAATCACGTAGTTTGTCATTAAAGTAGAACATCATAAACTTCATCTTTAAATCGTTTAATTTACTAGTTTCTCAAATACCATCATAACTAAAGTAGCACGTTAAATTCTTTGTTTTGTATGTGTTCTTCTATGTGCTCTGTGTGTGTGAATCACTACGTGCTTCTTAAACGGACTTTTCTTCCTCTGACAGGACATAGAATCCATTACATTCGTGATATTACAGCTCTCTGAATAATTAAAATACTGAGATGTATACTTGATATCATTTTCATGATGATAGGAATTAAAGCATGTTATTAAACATGGGAACACGATGGCACAGTGATAGTGATGAACAGGCGCCTAGTCTACAGATTATCCCTGCCTCCCGCAAGATGCTTGCTGCGCCGTGTGTGCCCTTCGATGAAATAATTTATTGCAGCAGTACTGTCTGTCTCTTTCAAATGTACTAACCCCCAATTCCTGTCCTTCCTTTTCCTTCTCCAAGTAACCAATCGTCACACAATCTGCTCTGAAATAGATGTTAAGCCATCTGTAAGCTTAGAACGCTGATTCTTCAAAACTTTTAAGGAACATTGAAATATCTTCGTAGTACATGTTTAATTATTCTATCCATCTATCTTTCCAGTGTCGCGCCAGCCACAGCAAAAATACAGCACGAGGCAGGAACAATCCCTGAACTTGCTAGCGCTGCGCCACTGTGTTTAATTATTAATTAATTATTTTAATTAATTGTTTAATTATTGACAATATAGATTATTTAAATGTTAACATTTTATCTGTATAATGTAATAAACATATTTTGCTGCATTTCATCTTAAAAATGATATCGTCATCATATGTAAATACGTGCTTTATAAAGTGGCGCAGGCTGTGCAATATTATAACTGTATCACAAGTTTACAGTGAGGTAATTGTACTTGTAAGTACAAACAGTTCTATAAGGAGCACTTGATGGATTGAAGGGAGTGTGTTTATAGTTCTTGAGATGAAACGGTTTCTGAACTGCGAGGTCTGTACAGGAAAGGCTCTGAAGCATTTGTCGGATGACAGCAATTCAAATAGCGAATGGCTGAGGCAGCGTGTGCTTGATTCTGTATACCGGTAATTCTCTTTCCTATCAGCTGCTCCGAGTGGTGCATTGAGAGTAATATGGAAAAAGATGATCCGCTGTGGCAACCCCTAATGGGAGCAGCTGAAAGTAGAAGAAGAAGATGCAGTGAGAGTAACAACGCTAAAGCAGCTATGGTGTTTGGAATAGTTTGGCCATTCCGTGGACCATTATATTGTTACAGGTTAATTACAATCAGATGCCAGGAACAGCAGCACTGCTTTGACGCTAGGTGCCGCCAGTTTGCAAAACCAAGCGGAAGCTACCGTGAAAATGTGCGTGGCTTTACGCCATGTTTAAGTTTTATACATCGCAATTTGAGTGTGGAAACGGGCTTATGCGACATTTTTGTGCGTACGCACCATTTAAACATGAGGCCCCAGGTCACAGGAAAAATGCATGTCACAGAAAGCCACATTTTGTTATCAAAGGAAAAAAGAAAATCAGAGAAAGTAATACCATCCATGTATTTCAGGAATAAAGGAAGACGAACCTTGGACTAAGGAAAATAATCTATTATATAGAAGTAGTATAAGATAAAGCAGCTGCATGTTGTGTACAAACAAGGAGCAAGTTCTTGATGATACTATTCTTCCCATACAGTTACAGTACAGAATATTACCTTAGAAGTTAAATGAAAGCCACATTGTGACAAGGATTTAAAAAGATAGTTGTTAGAAATGTGCACATTCACATAAACCTCAAGACAGCAATTTACCATACCGAATGGAGTATTTACAGACCAGAATCAGAAAGTTCTGATCATAGTTATGGTCATTTTCTTTGATATACAAGCCAGTTCACATAAACCCATAGTAAGGGCTGTAACAGCAATGTTTCACAATACTGGATGCACCATTGTGGCCTGTACCTTAACAATGGTTCAGAGTGAACAGTTATCATGCTTTTCAGCTCTGCACAAGATAGATGAGAGAGCAGAGACATGTACTATTGAGTCAGCGAGAAGACCTTTTGCAGATTTGTGGCTCACACAATAAGTAATTTGAGGGATTTTCAAAGGAACCAACTTTTATGAAGGAAAGGTAGAGTTGAGAGATTTTTCTGTCATAAAGCCACCTCTGAGAGACTGACCTAGACACCAAAGTGTAGTCATTTTGTTTCAATTCCCCCAAGCACTCCTCAACTACTGCTGATCCTAACTCAGTAAGGGCTGATGTGCTGCCTATGAGATGTCATGAGGACTATCTTCTTCCAGTTGTATTTCTGAAAGAGGACTTCGACAAAGACCTTGTCTTGGCTAAAGTTTAGCGGACCATTTTTGGAATAACTTTTAAACTAACTTTGTGGTATTTTCATCACAAAGACATTCAGCTTAATGAAAAACAGCACACTAACTGAACTTCATGGTTTGGGCAGGATATTCTGATAATCGATCCTCTGTTACCTAAAGGCCTATAGGAAAAGTTACTTTGACACCTGAATTAGGTGAAGGAGGGAGCTTCTACTTTCCCCTTGTTTAGGTCAGTGACAGTATTAAAAGTCTAATTTGCTAGTGTAACATAATCTTTCTTCTTAGTTTTAAATTAGTTGCACAGGATTGGCAGCGGCTGTTTCTGCGAGTTTAATGTGGGTCATGCCCTCTGTCAGAAAAGGTTTTACTGCTTTTCTTTTTTTTTTCCTTTTTGTTCTGTTGCTTTGTTTAACCTCTCAATGTGGTGGTGACATACTTCACTGTTGTAAATTGCATTCTTCAATAAAAATGGTAGCTACTAGAATTTACCAGTCTCTACTTTGCAGTCACCAGATTCTGACCTTATAACCTTGGACATCTGTTTGCTGTATCCCTGCGTATAAGTGCAACTTGCAAAGGTCCCAGTACGGCTCTCTCTATCGTAGTGGTTCTTAACCTTTTTCCCCCAGTTCACCACAGGAATATTGGAGGAACCCCCTAAAAAGGCCATGATATTTACCCTCTTGTTCTTCTGCTGCAGTCTTGCATGTTTAGTTTTTAACTTACATTTATTAACAAATGCATATTTGATGCTAGTGTTATTACACAGCTTGTGTTTTTTAAAGCAAAATGAAAAATTAATAGGCCATTTAAACCAGCTGACACTACAACCCAAATTGCTGTGCATATGTGGGGAGTCCAGCCAATCTCAATCCTGGCCTGAAGTTTGACACCCTCACTATAACTTAATTTTTAGTTATTTAAGAATTTTTCTGCCATTTAGAATTATTTTTACTCATCTTGTGGTGCCATTGAATGTTTTCTTGGGCACCCAGTGGGCATAGACCCCCAGTTAAAAGTCTCTCTCTGCTCTAACAGACTGTTACACACTTTGTTTAACACTGTGGTGCTCAGCCATCAGTTGACTAAGTGAAGCCCATACATTACTTTATACCAGTCATTTCATCTACTGTTTGCCCTTAAGGTGTTTCTGACCACATGGACACAGAGGTATGAATTCTTCTTGAGTGGAGAGTAATACATGTGTGAAAAACCCAAACTGGGCTGCCATTTTTTATATGATTGGTATTTTATGAAGTTCACTACCACACCATCTACACATAAACTTGAATCTTTAGCTTTCCCTGCTCTTCTTCTGAATTTCAGCTATAGCCTGTCTACCTCCCTTGAACAGCACAGAACAATCAATTACATTTCAAGGGCAGGGTGTACCTAATAATGTGGCCAGAAAATGTTATGTTAATACTAAAAACAGATCTGCATTAAGATTCAAAAAGTCATCTAAAACAAGAAATCCCCCGAAACTTATAACCTGAAGTACTGTATGGGTTTACTTGACTGCATACTCACAGATATTCTTTTCATAAATTCCATTGTAATTATTGCAACAACAAGAAGACAATCTCTGCATAGGTTTAGTGCAGGAAACTGAAAAGCATGGAACATAAATATAAATGATATATACAGGGTATTATCATTACCACTAATAATTAGCAATAAACTCTGACAGCAGCAGTTCCTGAAAATAGGCAAGCAAATTATGTAAGAAAAAGGCAAAACAAAATCCATTTTGCTTTTTACATTTTCTCCTTTGATAAAAATTACTGCCATGAACCAGATGTCACAAAATTCTCCTGTTTACACTTTTTTAGCTCTTTGGAATGCGACGAACATTGCACACAAGTTATTAAACCAGCCCCTGAAGACAATGCTATGAAAACTGTATTTAAGATTAAATTACAAGTAAATTAACAAAGCAGATTTTATATTATTATTACAGTGTATACATCTATATTGCCAACAGTATTTATAAATACAGAGTCTCTTTCAACAAACAGAAATGAGATGGATTTTATCCCATGGTTCAAAAAAAAATGTTTAGGATAAACCGAAGTCCAATATTTTGCTGGCATAATTAAGAAATTTAGAAAGACACATATTTAAGTAGACAGAAAATTCCCTTTCTCCTAGTTCTGGATGTAGAGGGTTCATCTGGGGTACAGTGCAGGAGTTAGTCTGTAATGGGGTACAAGTCCCACTACATGGCACAGTTCCACATACTGAGTGACTCAATTTATAATAATTGGGTGTAACAGGGTTGGTTTATTTAAAAAAACACTGCTGAATTAAACAAATACCTAAAACAGCAACACAGCACTGCCACATAAATACAAATAAAAACTTGTTATTTTCAGGACACATTTCTTTAAGCTTGTGACATGCACCATGTAAATTTGCTGTGTAAAAAAACTGGATAGGCACTCATTAACATGATGCCATGAAAGAAGACATTGTAGGAGACTGACATGTGTGCTGTAGTCTGGAATACATTGGACGCAAATTAAAACATTCTGGCATTAAATGCACAAGAAATACTGAGATATAGCAGTTATAAAGATGGGTTTTTTTCTTTCAGAGGCACTGACAAAACCATTTTAACTTATGAGTATTTTATATTAGTGACTATTTATAAACATGTATATAAAAATACTGATCTTCAAATTTGGTCAAGATGAAAAACGGATTTGGAGATTAGGAATGAAGCAGGTTTTAAGTCATAGAGACAGATGTGGCCTTTACTAGTGTATGTCTCTTCTAGCTACTTATTGAAATTACTGATTTCCTCAGGGGAAAAAAGAAAGAGATGATCTCCAGCATCACATTCACAAAACAGTGCCACTTCTCAGATCCATGTATGACACTTGACAGGTATGGTGTATCACAAAGCTCTTACATTAGAAGAGCAGACAGGTTAAGTTACTTGCTCAAGATCTCCCAGTGACCTTGTCAATTCTAACCTGGCACCTTTACCTCTAGAGCACACTGTCAGCCTTTGAAAAAGAACCAAAAAGGATGAAATTACATTAATGTCTTGTTATTCCTTAAAATTCGACAAAAAGTTAAATGTGCAATCATTTGACTGTGCCAATATTGTTAATACGCATATGCAATGAACTTGTTTCCAAGCTGTTTTAAACCCTATTACTACACAATAGGTTTAGTATATACTTATCGGAGCTGAGAATTTTACAGTTTGGATTAATTCAACTTCTCTGCTTTCTTAAGGTAAATGAATGCATTTAAAAATAACAAGAACAAGTATATGGAGTAGAGAGGATATGCACAAATTAGCAGCTAACAAACTTCAAACGGTGGCTTGAATTTTAGCCTCCACAATAGCAGTACATAAGAGAAAAGAATACCTGAACAGCAAAGAATATGCAGCAAATTATGCTTTGGATGGTTATTTCAGCCTATCATAGGTTACATATAAATACTATTTTTCTTTAGCCTTTGGAATTACAGATATAGTTAGAAGTGTCATAACATTTGCCTAACAAAATGGGAAATGGTGCACTTTTAAGTTGACCATGACATGTAGGAATTTACTAAACATGTTTTGATGTTAGTGTCACTGTATTAATTTAAAACGTACATGAACAGTGCCTGACTATTATTAAGTCAAAAAGTAGAAATAGCAAAGACTGCGTAAGATAAATATGTCTAGAGATATTTTAACTATTTCTTTTCTGAGAAAATATTAAAGTTCTGCAAAGTGCTAACTTCAGATACTTCTTTTTGTGTTCAACCACAACTTCAGCTGATTATTTTGATTAATCAAAGTGGTGAAAAGTCAAGCAAAATGACACCTTTTATTGGCTAAATACAAAGATTACAATATGCAAGCTTTTGAGGCAACTCAGGCCCCTTCTTCAGGCAAGATGTAATCAAACAAAACTAAAAATTGTATATTACATTTAGCCTTTTTTTTTTTTTAATTCCCTGCAATAATTGGTACCTAAAAAACAGGTAGTTGAAGGTATGATTTGAAAAAAAAAAAAACAGTTAACAGTTTAATAAAATGCACCCGCCAGCCCCCTCTTCAATTTACAATGATCATGATATAAAACAGACCCACATGATGCTAGGACAACAGGCTACATTTATTAGTGCAGCAACACACAGTTTAATGCGATTTGCATAATCATTGTAAACAACTGCAGGAATATTACATCAATGGAAATGAGAAATATAACGTTTCTTCTCACATTGTATTACATTCCATTATAAAACTTTTCCTTTTAACTTTGTCTTTATAATTATATACTATGGATTTTTAACAGCTGCGGACAAAGGTAAATAACACCAAAAAAATCTTAAAAAACAGAAAATGATGTGGTTCTTATTGTGGTGTACTCATTCCCCAACTAAACACCCACCAATTACAGTGTGCATAGAAAATAATCACCCCCCCCCCCCCCCTTCAAAATAGTCATCTCAGGGATTTCATATTTTTATTTATTTATTTTTTTTAACTGTTGCTACTACATCTTTCACTTGGCTGTTATAAGTTACATTGAGTAAATACAGCTGGATAAATATATGTGTATGTCTTCATTTCAGGCTGCAAAGCAACAAAATGTGAATATTCTGAAGGGAGGTGATTCTTTTCTATACACACTGTAAAGCAGGCAGCCATCTCATCTTCATTCAAGGCGATAATAAGTCACTAAAACAATTTTTGGTGCAGTTGTCTTACACATCCATCAATTCTTTAAATATGAAAAACTCTGAATACACATATTCAACATGTTATTTCTTTTTACTGCGTGCAAATGTACCTTGAATTGAACAACACCGACTATTCATTTTTTCAGAGAGTGTTACTATTTGACTGAACGTTTTGACCTAAGAGGTGTTAGAAAAGGATAGATGGGTGACTTAATAAAGCAGCTGTTTTATTTCACCTATAAACACAAACTGTTATCTGTATTTTTATGTATCTACATTATCTTAGACCTAATTAGCAATTAGTTGTCATTCACTGCATTTTCTCTTCAAGAATCACTTATATATTCAGACAAAATTAATTTCTCCTTAACGAAAATCATACAATACCTATTTATGCATTACATTTATTATATGTAAATTTAGAAATTAAACATCTCAAAAGTATAGAAGTGTTCTTTGGTTTTAATCAGTATTATCTCATAGAATGGATGTCTTATTTGACTGAAACCAATTGGGGATTAAATGTACTTTAGCAGTTTGAAAAAAACTGCTTAGATAATTTTCTGTCACTTTGTATAGTAAAGATGTTAAAAGTCTTTGTAATATTTTTGTTTCAATAAACAAGAATAAAAAGCAACACTAGTTAACACATAACATGCAAAGAGACAATGATATCACCACCAAAGAGCTCTAAATGCCATCTGTTAAAAAAAAAAAAAAGAAACTATAATACTGTAATTACAAAAATATTAACCTTCACAACTACACTTTAAGCTTAACATAAGTATCATCGGGTGTTCCAGAAAAAGTTCCCAATACATTGTATAACCAGGAAACAAAAACAATGCACTTGGATAGAAATAAAAGAAGTCATTCTTGTAATCTAAATGAAAAAGAAACATTACCAATACCCCAGAGTTTATCTTTTAATAAAACTCAACCAAAACAGAAAAGGTGGTGAATCTGCTCTAAAGTAGCATTCACCATGAAAGGGGTTATATATAAACAACTGAGCAAACTGAAAACTACATGACTCAAGCAGGTTTTCATAGTTATCAAAACAAAAGATTTCTAGGATTTCAAAATAGGATCCCTCTTTTAAATATGGAACAAAACCCATTTTTGAAATAAGTGAAAAAAATCACTTACTGACTGCCAAAGTGAAAACCAGACGGATTTAGATTCTAGCTCAATAAACATTCAGAACCTACTGCATTCACGGTGAAGCATGTCAAGCACAACATGATTGTTGCTGTGGTTGTGAAGACACAGTAGGTGTAAACCACAAATTTTATTACCACAAATGCTTTCTCAAACACCCATCATGAAAAACCTTCTCTGTGCTACCACTGCATATCCGGAAATATAGCTGCAGGTGTAAGCTATGTTTCAAAGTTTAATGACCACATTATTTGGGGGGGAGGTCTGATGTGCTTCAACGTCTTTTCAAGCTGTTTGTGTAATGTAAATAACACTACACCCCAAAAATTCACTTCAGCAATCACAAAGACACTACTGTTTCTCAAAAAGGGACCATTAAAAACTTTCAGAGCCTTTACATATTTGCAGAAAACAATAACTGGTAAATATGTTATATCTACTAATGTCAAAATTATTTAAATTTGACTAATTTCTTTCAGTGACCTCATACATATTTATGTCTACCTCAGATTATAACCACTACTCTAATATGCATAGAAGCAAGAAAATAAAAAATAATATACTACATCAAATCCATGAAGTAAAGTACCCAATAATGTACACCTGCACATTATGCTGATAAACTAACATGCATTACCTTTCTGCATCAAAAGAATATATAATGCCTACACTGGAAAACATTTTAAGGTAAATCGACCACAATTATTTGTCAGAACAATAAAGCATTTTTAAACTACCAGTATTGAAAGGTAATTAAACATTATCTGAGTATTGACCAACTATCATACTTTTCCTAATAAATAACTTCAGAATTAGATCTGACAAAAAATAATTACAGGATTTCACTGTTTTTCTTGAGAATTCCAAGAGTAGATAGATAGCCTGATATTCTAGTAAGCCTCCGTTTACTGTAACAAAGCAATAAGGCAATGGGTATTTATTTTACATGAAATAATAGAATCATAAACCCCACAGAAAACCATCCCAAATGCCAGGACAACACAAAACCCATAAAGATAATTGTCAAGGCTTTTAACTTCTAATGAATTTCCAGATGCTGCCTTAAATAATGCCATTCCATTGTATTTTCCTTTTAAGTATTCCTGTCAAGCTTGCCCTCAATGGCAGTTTCAACACAGTACTATCTGCTGACAGTACTGAGTTAAGAGTACAGTACAACCAAGAAATAACACACTAGAAGATAAGAGACACAGTCATAATATGTCAAGACTAAAAATAAACTGACCCACTTGATAAACAAAGTAGAAAAAAATAGCAAATGCAGCATGTCAAAATAACTGACAAACTTAAAAGCATTCCTTGATAGAATACTTAATTTTTATGTCCCGGTATGTGGTCCATTCCATATTTACTATTTTATATTTTAAATGCATTAGGCAACTGCTGGACTGAAAAGTTAAATGTTGCTCTTCACTTTTGCTTCCCTTTGTCTAGGCTAGGCTGCCCTATCAAGAATGCTCTATGTCAGGGGTGATAGGGAGGGTAGAGGCCATTGTTATAAATACAAAAGGTGAGTTATCCCATACAAATTTGGAATAGCATAATCAGTAACGAAAGCTACAAAAATTAATAGAACTTGCAAAACGCTTTTAAAAAAGGGCTTCACTTGTATCAGTTGAAAATTGTTTTCTACATGTGCTTCTCTGCATTCTTATCAAAAGCTGTACAGAGGTCGTTCATCAAATACTATTTTACTGCTTAAACCAATTATGTTTTGTACTGTTAAGAACAGTAGGTTCTTTTATCTTTACTAAACTTTTCCTAAATGCTAATTTAAGCAAAAAAGCCAATCGTGCGCAGCTCATGTACCAGACACACAAACCTAAAATACGCATCGCAACAGCCGACGCGACGGAGTAGTGAGCCTACAGGTCTTTGGTTATGTCGATTTCGCCAAAGATCGTGGGCGCAGATCAGCAGTCACACTAAATTTTGCGTAGCAACTTTAGAGATGAAAAAGAAATGGGGTTTTGAGAGGGTTTCTTTTCCTCAAAGCCCAGGGAGGACGCGTCAAGTATTGAAACCACCGTGTCCAACGTATCCGTTATCTTCTAGCAGCAACCTAAAGTTAAGTGCCCGCCACAAAGAAGTGATCATAATACGACTCCCATTTTCCTTAATTGCAGGCTTCGTTTTCACCAGACTGGCCTATTATCGGACTATATAGAAAAAAAAAAAGGATGAAACACCTTCACCAGCTACCACCGCGTTTATCTTCATTATATTAACATGACCGTATAGATCAGCTGAACGTCCGCCTTAGTTTAACTGGTGCATCTGCCAACATGACATTCAACAACCCCCGATTTATTTTTACATTGCCCGAAGAGTACAAAGATCACGACTAAGAGAATGCAAAAAATCGCCTCCATCGTGTTTCTTTTTCTCTATTTTGCTCTTTTAGAATGAGTTGGGCAAGGTCTTACAGAAAATTCACGAACCTTTTAACAGAATCAATTAACTGAGCGGTGTCCAGTCAACGATAAAAATGGTCACTGACACTGATACGTATGGCGGGTAACCCTAATAAGCTCTGTATGAAAAATGCCGGACCGCATCATAATTAAAAGGAATCATTGAGGTTTACTGAAGGAGTGTCGAGAATATTCGTACTGTGAACCTCCAAACTTTCAGTGTCTGTACACCCCTTTACAGATTAAAATGGAGAAGCCCATCTTTTCAACTCTTTACTCACCAACACTGTCCTGACTTTGTAGCATTCGCTGGCTTCATTGTGGGTGTCTCATTATTTGTGTCTGTTGTCTCCAAACCACCTTTAATCGATTTCGGTTCATATATAAATTACAAAGTTGTAGTGACAGACTTTACAATGGGGTGAACAACGCGTCGATGAAGTTTCTCAGCCAGTGGTTTTCTTTCGCTTCCCCACCCTGCCGGTACCCACACACAATATTACTTACCTGTCACAGCGGGGAAGTCCGCACACCACACCACAACATTCCTGTACGCTGTCGCCGTGTTTCTCTAAATCGCTGCCACTCCTACATACAGATGGGGGTACTCTCGTGCTCTTTTTTCTGTTTCTTATCGGTTAAAGAAAAAACAAAAAGTCACCGCGTGAAAGGCAGTAGCTACAGCTCATACTGCTGTAGAGACGCACTGCGAAACAGCCCGCAGTTTTGTGATCATTTGCTGCTTCGCGTTTGCCGATTAAACGTCTCTCACTTGCGTAATCCCTCCTCCTCCGTGACGTAAACGGGCTTCGGGAAATCCGGAAAGGGTAGGATAAGTTTACCTAAAGAGTAATGCGACGAGGGCTTGTCAGGTTCGTCATTGTGTAGGTAGCCTACTTTCGGGAACGGCACAAAAAGTCAGAAGACGGCGTCGGCGCTCAGTTGAGACTCATTAAACAGGTGACCGACTGTCTAATCTCTCGAGTACTGGACTGTTCAACTACTTAAGCATTTTAACCAAAAAAAGTAACTAGCACTTAGCTGCAGTTCTTTTCTTTGGCCGCGATGACAACATAAAAATAGTACGGCGTATAATATTTTGAAGTACTTATAGTGAATAAGGTGTCTTTTCCATGAAACGTAAAAGTGATCTTTATTGGCACTGTTAGCGTTTTGATATGTAACCACTGTACATTTTCTCGAAAAGTTTAAAGTGGTTATATTTTAGAAATATCAGCATTGCAGTCCAAACGTGTCTGGTTCAAAACCGGGGCGCCGCTATAGCTTTAGGTTTCGAAGAGTCCAAAAGCCGAAGGAGCAGATCGGGGGTATCCCTTGGTGTTTCGCGCACTTCAAAAGCGTTTGCTTGGGTCTTCACGCAGTTGTCCAACAATGTCAGAAAACAAAACACGACGGGGCTGCCCTTTCGAAGATCGGGGGTTGAAATTCCTAAAATATGGGGCAAAAGTCCCTGAAACAATACAATACCGGTTCAAAATGTATTATTTACTATTACAGCATCAAAATGTTTGGGAATGATTTAAAGGAAAAGGCGGAATAGCTTCTATAGACCTGTCAGTTATTAAATAATGGGGATTCCATAAGGCTGGAGTTCAATTAACAAATGTTGTATCTCACAAAGTACACGTTTTTATGTCACCGTAAATATACGATTGCATGGTTTGTCATCGGCTCACCCTGGCTTCCCAAAGATTTTCTTATCGGTCACGTTTACGCTTTTGGATGCACTGATGGTGAAAAGCATTTAAGTGGACATAGTGGGATAAAATGGAAAGAAGTTAACTGAAGACATAAACAATAGAATTACAAATGTACCAGCGATGTTTAAATGAAAGAAAAGCATGGTAAAAAGGTGTACTGAAGGGGATAAAAGAAGATACAAAGGTTGTCTGGAAATTATTCCACAGCTACATTGTAGGAACACAAAACAAACTGAATAAAGTATTAGAAAACCTAGTGATGACAATTCATAAGCATTTGTTTCTAAACAAGGTCAAGAAAAAGGCGAATTTAAAAGAGACATAGGCAAGATAAAAATATTTTGTATAGTTGTTATTTGCACATTAAGTGTTATTTATTCAGTACAAAAGTTTTAGTGAATGGAACATTTGAAAAATGCATGTAAATAAAAGTTGTTGCTTTCCTTTTCACTAGAAGCATCTTTTCTCAACTCTGTTGTACTTTCCTAGGTGGTTAATGGTAGATTTATAGGTTTATAGAATCATTACAGTTAAGTGAAATTGTTACTTGGAAACAGATTATGGCTACTTCATAAAATTATAGTTACTTTTTGCATAGTGCACTCAAAGCACACTATTAAAAAATGTGATGCTGTAATTTATAACATACTGCAATATTTTATCCTATGACATAAACTTTCTTAAAATCACTGAATCCAATTCAAGGTCACCAAATTCTATACTGGCAGCATTAAAAAATTTGTGAAATTCTGAAAATGTTTATTTTTATAGTGTCTTTACCGAGTGTAGCACACTTAATTTTTACTGTTGATTCTGGCAGGTTGCATGACTTGGTGAGGTTCTAGTAGTAAGGCAAAAGAAAGGATATCAATGATGATATTTTACTTTAAAGCCCACTTCCAATTATGTGTTTCGTTAAATTGCCTGTCAGCTTTGCATTTTCACGTAAACAATGTTTAGTCTGAGGCAGGGTTAAAATTAATCCATATTTATATAATGTTACAATATGTGTCTGACTCTACAAAACATCCTCAAGGTTACAGTAAAGTCTTTTACACTTCGTTATCTGCATGTACTTTGTCTATCCTGGCACAAAGCAGGAACTAAGCTGGGCATCATAAGGAACACTCAGGCACATATCTGCACTAACTCACATCATGGCAAGTTAAACTCGTCAGCTGATTTGACACCCACATATTTAGAATGTGGTAAAGAAAACCTTTAAAACTCTAACAACCATAGAGTGAGTGTACAATACTCCCTTAAAGACATTTATCAGGTTGGGATTTGAACTCAATGTACTGGACTTTTCTTAGATTTCTATAAATATACAATTTTTATTAATCCACATGAATGTTCTTATCATAAATTTTATTGCTTAAACCTAGTAACTCTTCCTTCAGGTTCAAAAGGTACATATCTACTAGACCATTCCTTATAGACTGGCGGGTAGTGATAACAGACAGGGTAGAAAACAGCAGTGCATTGAACAAATTTGTACTTGTAAAAACAAGTGTACTAGGAGAAAATGGCAAATTTTAAAAGTTAGTTATACAGGAACAATAACTTGGAAGCTACCCCCACAATAATTGAAAGATAAAAGGCTGTTTTGTATGAATATAGGTAAAATCAAGCAGAAAGAAAAAATGATTGATGCAGAGAAAAAAGAATGGAAACAAGTATGGTAAGTTAAGAAACATTCAGACTTTCTTAAATTAAAATACTAAAGAGTAGTAGTAGCAGTAGAAGTACTAGTATTGTCAATTGTACAGAGTACAGTGAAATTCTTACTTGCACGCCCAACTGACATGTTAGTAGCCTTGCTGTGTGAGTTCTTGATATGTTTATATGGTAATGTTTAGAATATAGAATGTGATGTAGCAGTGAAATGTGACCTGCCTAAACCTAAATTAGTGGTGTGTCCTTTACAACAGTAAGTACAGTAGGGAATCATCTGCTGATAAAGTGGAATATTACATATTCAGATATGGCTTTGGTAATAATGGCACCCTACCAATTCAAAAGTTGGCAATACAAGGGCCATAGATGGGATTGAATTTCTTTTCATTTAATCCTGAATGTGATATGTCAGGTGATTAAATCCATGGCTTATATTTCAGCCTTATGTGCAGGTTATTTATTGTTTTTACTATATATAACTTAATTAAATTTACCATTTAGATAAGTTTTCAGTACATTTTTCTTATTGGACGGTCTGCTTTAACACTGCAGTAGATAATGTACTCAGTCATATAATTCTCTTGCAGTTCTTCAGGTACTTTATTCTAATTTTGACCTCACGGATGACGTGACTTTATGAAACGTTATCCCAGCCCCCATTTTTTGTCTGATGTCTCTGCTTTCCTTCTACAAAAAAAAAAGGAAATCTCCCCACCCTGGTAACAATGCATAAGACATTCAGTTGTTCTGTGTGATGTAAAGTAGTGTTTGGGTGGTCTGATTAGAGCATTTGTTTAAGAAATAACATTTTCCTGGGGATAAATGGCAACCCGGATAATTTCAGAAGCTGTGTGCTGGATAAAGGGGGGTTTGTGATGTAATTTGACAGGTCACGGCTTGTAAAATTGTATACTTGAATAAGCAGATAGATAATTCCCACTGCATCTCATTGTTCAGTGAGAACAAGAGAAGATGCATTGTTTTGAAGTTGGTTTACACAAGTTGTGATGTTATAGTGATGACTGTGCCAACTCATCATCACTATCACCCTGTTATTTTTTATGCAGCTGACAAAGTACACTTTGGTCAAGAGAGTACCAATTTGAAAAAAAATCATCTACAACCTTTCTAGTTACACAAGACAACCTATAAAAGTTACAATCGTGTCTGAAGTACATAAGCCAGATAAAAATGTTTTTAATTTGTCTTTCGTGTAGCATACAGTAAATACTATTTGCCCCATCCTGCTCTTCATGAAATCAGTTTGCACAAAGGACTATCTGAGTACTAGCCAAAAAGCTCTTCACAAATCACTGCAGTTTATATTTACAGATAAAGAGACTATGGTTCAAGATGTCCATACCACAGTGTGGTGCCAAACAGGTGAAACCAGAAATATGACATAACTTCCTTAAAAATAATCATAACAAAACAGTAGGGAGTGCTGAAGTAAACAGAAAAAAAATGTAAAAAGTTTATACAACTGAACAGATTTCAGCCATATCTAGTTAAAACAGCTGAGTAAAGGTTAGGATGGTTTGGCTGAGCTGTGGGTAGTACTGTTGTCTCACAGATCTAGGGTCCTATGTTCAAACCCTGAACCAATATGTTTACTGTGTACAGTTTACACTTTCTGTCTTGGTGAGTATTCCTCTCAAATCTCCAGAGATGTGTATGTCAATTGAATTGGCATTTCCTGACTGGCCATGTGAGTGTGTGTGTGAGTGTGCTACAATGTGATGGGCTGGTGTGCTTTCTAAGGCTGCTTCCTGTCTAGGTATGGCATCCTGTGACCCTGAACTGGATTAAGCAGGTTTGAAAATGTATTGGTACAAAATACATGGAAATTCTTACTTCAATATCTGAACAACCTGCAACACTTTGCCATATGATGTATTAAAATATATAACTTCCTAAAATATTATGTTATGCTCCCAGTTACCGAAACCTTATGGGGTTCTGTGATATCATGAACATTTCAATATGTTATGAGTTTAATTTCTAATTTCAATGTTTTTGATTGAACCACTAAGCATACAATGGTTTTCATGCACAGTAAATGTTATTTTTCACTTTTAGAGTATTTTGGCATTACTAATTTCAAGTGTTATGTTTCTGTGTACTGTGACTAAAGTGCTCCTGGGCCTTCCAAACTTCAGTATAAACCAGACAGCTGTGAATAAAGATGAAGGCAGAAGAGGCTCAGAATGCAAACTCCACTACCTTTCAAGGGAGGGATGTGTTATCAGACATTGTGTTAGTTGGACTGCTGGGCAGGTTGAGGTATATGTGCTGCACTGCTTAGACTATCCAGGTGAATTAATAATAATGATAATAACAATAATAATAATAATAATATTTATATAACTAATTTATTAAACTTAAGGACACTTTACCAAATACTTAAGAAGCCAGAAACAAAGAACAATAACAAAATAGAACAAACAATGTAGTTACAATATAGTTATATTCTACAAGGGTTAAAAGTATAGGACTGACAAAAAACATTCATTAAACAGAAGAATTTTCAGTTTAACAAAAAGCAAGTGAAGAGCAGCTGTACAAATGCTGATGTAAGGAGTCTTAGATGTGTGGGGCCATAATACTGAATGTTGTGTCACCACAGGAAGAATGTTTGGTATGTAGGACCATTATGAGTCCACTACCAGATGACCTAAAGGCATGTGGAGGATTACACATGTGAAGGATATGGTCAAAATATGTAGGATCTAGATCATACTAAACTTTTAAAGCAATGAGCGGCAGTTAATATCTGATATGTGAAAAAAATGGCAGATGTGCAAATGGTAAAGGACTACAGTTATGTGCTCAGTTCACTTGGTAGTGCAAAGACTCTTCCTGCAACCTGTAAAGGTAGAATCACTAGACCATCAGTGTTAGGACTAAAGTCTGAAATCATAGAGGTAGTTGACTTGTGGGCAACTAATAACACTTCAGTCTTATCAGAATTCATTTTAAGTAAATTAGTATCCAGTCAAATATTTAAATCAGTAATACATTCAACAGGGTGGCATGTCAGTAGTAGATCTGGTATTAAGATAGATCTGAGTAATGTATGTATGAGCATTTATATTAGAAAAAGAAGTTGACCGAGAACAGATCCCTGAAGTACACCTTGGGTAACAAAAGCAGAAGAGGATGTACTCTATGTTCACTAATTATAAGACAGTACTTCCTGTCAGATGGATAAGATTTCAACTAGGACAGAACTGTGCCGGAAATATCAAGTCACGAAACATGAGATAGAAAATTTGATAATTTACAGTGTCAAAGGCCACACTGAAATCAAGAAGCTGGAGAATGTTGAGTGTCCCAGCATCAGCAGCTAAAAGGAGATTATCAACAGCATTTCAGAGTGCAGTTTCAGTGCTGTGTAATTGTATAAAAACAGACTGAAACCATTCCTAAAGAGCCTGTTGAGTTAAATATGTCTAAAGTTGCTTAGTGACAATCCCTTCTAGCACTTTTGTAAGGAATGGGAGGTAAGAGATTGACCTGAAGCTATCAAAGCAGGGTGGGTCAAGACCAGGTTTCTTAAGAAGAGGTGTAACAACAGCAGCTTTAAGAAAAGGAGAAACACAGTCACAAGTGAGAGACATGTTAATGAGGTGAGAGATGGAAACTGCAATAACTGCAGTGTAGGGCTTCAAATGAGAATTTGGAATAAGATCAAGTTGTAAGGAGGAGAATTTTGATTTTGAAGTTAATTCAATGATACAGAAATGGTGTGACAAAATTAGTACACAAGGGCTTAGAAATGTCAGAAGGGTTGTCATCGAAAATTAAAAAGGAGCTAATTATAGAGAATTTCTGATAGATGTTACTAACTTTATCCCTAAAAGTGGTAAAACTCTTGACATTGCTTGACAGATGATGTGGGAGGTTGTGTAAGTTTGCTTATTCTAGAAAATAGATTCTTGACATAGTTATTGCCTTCATTTGTAATGGAGGAATAATACAAGGAACAAGCTTTATTTTAAGCTTCCCCGTACTTAAGTAAATGTTTATTGTAAACCATTTTCAAGCTAATGACCAGTTTTCTTCAACACCCTATGCTTTGGAGTATACCACAGGGAAGAACAAGAACCTGTGTGGTTCTTAGAGGGGCAAAATAATTAAGTGAGTTAGAACATGTAATTATACTGAGAAGCCATGTCATCCAGGAGAGATCAGACTCCAAGTTGGAAGAAGCCTGTAAAGACTGTGATCAATAGATCTAATACTGTAAAAGGATATAGTGCTTTTCTCCTAGCTCTTATGAAAGGGAATGCAATGGTTACAGTATATTATAAAAGGTTAGGATCACAAATCCCAGCCAAGAAACCCGAGACGGTAATATCATCAAGACCAAAAGAATAAATTAGATATAATGTATTGCTATGACTATGGGTAAGAAAACTAACATGTTACATCAAGTTAAAGCATCGAAGAGCAGTCAAAAATTCATTAGTTACAGATCAATCATTATCTATGTGTATGTTAAAATCTCCCCAGCACAATTGTAGTATGGTATACAACTATGGCAAGTGTAATTAATTAAAGTTCAGACAGAAAGTTAGATGAAATACAGTATTAGGGGAATATTGCAGTTTACGTTTAAAGCAATGTATTCAAAGGATGTTACATCAGAGAAGACAAACTCCTTACTTTTTAAGTTACAATGAAATACAACAGCCAGCTCACTACCCTTTCTCTTCAACTGAAATTTGAATAAAAATGTATATACCATTGCCATCAGATTTAAGTACATATACAGCAGTTCCCTGGTTGCTGTCACATCAAGAATAATTCAAGGCTTTTGTGGATAATTAAATCATAACCAACCAAGTCTAGCATGACTTGAAGCTGCAGTGCTGTCAAACAGTAATTCTCTGAAGTAAGTAAAGAAGACCACAGTTAATTCCATGTGTTTTAGCATAATTTAGCAGATTATATAACCAAAGTCTTTGACTGAAGTTTACGAAAGTCCAGTGTTCTGTATCAGGTTGAAGTAATATTAGTGGAAGAAGTGTAATGCGCATGAAGTAACATCAGGCGGGAGTGATGAATATACCTTATGTGTTGCACAATCCCATGATCTTTACAGTGATAATAAGTTACAGAATTAAGCAAAAGGTTAACATTCATACTTTTGAGTTGAAATGATATCTGAGTGCCATAACAAACACTGTAGGAACCAGGTCAGAAATCTAGCGGTAGCACAGAGCTGACAAAATCCAGGACAATGTCAACACCAAAAACAAGTCAAGGACTTTCAACAGTCACAGCAACAACCAAAATCCTCTGACACTACAGCACTTGCTTATTTAGTCAGGATCAACAAGCCCTATACCACACTGTCAGTTGATAGGAGCTATAACCCAACCAAACAAAGACCTCTGAGCACTCTGCTGTGAAAGAAAAAAAACTTACTAATCGTCCAAGTTGAGAGGTGAGGTCTCACAGCAATTGGGCAGGTGGGCAAAACAGGTGGGCTCTTGCAGTGTCTTGATGAAGACCTCCTCAGCATATGTTAATGGAGAAGTTCCAGAACTCCAGTAAGCAAAGTCCAGAGCAAGCAGATAGATATAAACAGTAGCAAACTTTATGTTTATGAAATTAAAATAAAATAAAGAATGTTGCACGTAGAATTGACTTTCAGCAGATAGTTCACAAACAGGAAAAAAACTGATTTTGTATTATCACATGAAGAAAATGAACCAAAATATGGCACTCTATGGAGTTTTTAGGTCTCACGTTTTAATTGTTGTGTCTTGATTTCTGCATATAAGTAGATATGTTACCCCTAAGATGAAGACAAATATGGACAATTCTAAAGTTAGAAGGAGAATTTGATGTGAAGTCTGTTTAGTGTGTAGTAAATGGATCATTTTATGGACAAAGCATGAAACAGGAATTTTAGAACATTGTGGGAACAAGAGGCAAGAGCGGCTACAGACCATTCCCAATATAATTTATGTACAAATTAATGTAATTGAATATATTCCAATCTGGAATGTTTTCATGTGGAGCTTACAGTTTCTCTATGCTTTTAATGAGTGTTATATGGATATGTTACAGGATTCCTGCTTCTTTACATAACTTTATACTCACAGGCTGACCGAAACCTTTGAAGTTCTTTAGCATGTTAAATAAAATAACACATTCCTTCCCTTTGCTACTTGATGCCAGAATAACTTCTGTCTCCACTTGCCTTTGACCAGGCAGCAGAAGGTATAAAAAGTGGGTGGATGCAATAATCTTTTTCCACCTTGAGTAAATGTCCATCCATTTTCTGAAAATATTTTCTTTTCATTAGAGGATTTTGGGGAGCTGAAGCTAATCTTGACAACACAAGGCAGAAATTATTTTAGCAGTTCATGTTGTTTAAAAACTGCGGTGGGTTGGCACCCTGCCCAGGATTGTTTCCTGCCTTGTGCCCTGTGTTGGCTGGGATTGGCTCCAGCGGACCCCCGTGACCCTATGTTCGGATTCAGCGGGTTGGAAAATGGATGGATGTTGTTTAAAAATAAGAGTTTTGTGTGTCACAGTATTAAAATATTTTAAAATGTTTCTCTTTATATTTATATACAAGTGTGAAGAGGGATTGCAGAAGGGGCCGTGAGGTGGGAGGAGGATTAGTTGGCACAAGGTCGCCAAAGCATCAGGCCTAGGGTGGTTGCCACCATGCCCCAACCCACCCCCACCCCCACCCCCAAGACAGCTCTGGGAGCAAATATAATCAATAATTAGTTTGTCACAGTAATTTGTGCTTTAGTTGATTATGCAAACCATTTCAATTTTTTTTCTGTATCTCTATAATTTACACAGAATATTCAAGCATGTACTTGCAATATAGGACAGTATATGAGGTGCAAACCCAAATCTTTTTGAAATGTAAACATGTATCTTAGAACTAAAACAATTATATAGAACACTAGATATTGTGTGGACCTCTGATTATATTGAGAAAAGGAGTTCTGTCACTTATTGAGAGGATATAGTAAATAATACTTGAATAAGAGGATAAAAAGTTAGAAGGTACTACCCCCTATTGTTGCTGTGTATTGTGTCTTCATGAGTTAACATCTGAATGCTGTCTTGTTGAACATCACCTAAGCATCCAGCCTTTGGACCTCTTCCTGAACCAAGCCATCTGGACACAGCTGGAGAGACAAATTCTGAGCCTCAAACAAGAAACTCACCCTTGTGCCTGCTGTAGCAGAGCCTCTTATTTGACAATGTAGATGTGTGCCTTAGCAGCTATTTCTTTTTAAAAAATCAAATCAACATAAACATAGCTGCATTTTTTTAAACTAATGTTAGTGTGTTTTGTCTCCTCCACCAGTATTGATTTATGTAGTGTACAATCTTGGGCTAGCATTAGGTCTGAGTGTGTGCTCTCTGCAAAACATTCTACACCCTACAGCTTAAATCTCATGTATGAATTCAGACTCATCTGTGTAAAATCTGCCTATATGTCTTGGGTGTCTGTATCAGCTTTATCCTGGCTGTTTGTTTTCCTGAACTAGAGATTTTAGTTATCTGCCATAGGTTTTGCTGCCAATTTGCAGCTACAATTTTTAAACATGAAGACATAAAACTGGTTTCTTCCAGATGCCCTCTGTTACGTTCATTTGTTTAGCCAGTACCTAATGGATTCAAGTGCATAATCCAGTGATCTGATGAAGGTTGCTTTAACAACACGACTGACTAGTCAGTTCTAGACACCCACTGCCCTCTGTGCAAAGAAAAAATCAGTCTGATTGGGTTTATTTCTGAGAAGTTATGTCTTTCAGTATTATTACAGAGCCTCAATCTGGAGTTTTTCATGCCCTTTGCTTTTTCATTTATAGAACATGAATGCAGTGCTTGCAGCTTTGCCGACAAAAAAATTAACTTAGAAATGATGTCAAGTACAATGTTCAAATTCATTTTTTGGCAGTGCCCTTCTGCCTGAAAGTTACAGAGTCTTAGCTTCAGATCCCGGCCTATTTTCTGCCTGGGTCCAACTGGGTTTTTTCCATGCACCTTGGTTTCCTACCATATCCTAAATACATGCAGCTTCCTACCTAATCATTCCTGTATTGCAATGATTGGTTTAGAAAAATTATCCTTCCATTTTCTGTACCCGCATTGTCCAAATCTGTTTCTTTGGGGGTGTCAAGAGGCAAATCCAACAGCATGTGGAGCACTTAGACATGGATTCATTGGAAAGTGAATGATTGAAGGAATGTTGGATTTTTCAGTCTTTATGATTTTCATATTATGTTGCATGCACCATCCTTAAACATTTCTGAAGTGTGCGGTGTCCTGTGATCATTATGCTATGAAAAGGTTAATATTCTCAATACAGTACTGCTTAATTCAATTCAGGATTTCGGGATTGAGTTTGTCCTGGTAGCATTATACTGTATTCTCCATTATTTGGAGAAAAACCCTTGCAGAGAAGGTAAGAATGAGCAAATTCTTTACAAACAACCAGACTTGGGAATCAAACTCAGTTAACTGGATCGGTGATGGAGTGGCACTGTCCATTGCCCTACTGTTCTACCATTTCTAAAGGCAACATGCAAAGCTTTTTGCAATTATTGTATTTAATTACTGTGTTATGTAGTGAGGTTATGTTATGTAGTGAGGTTGCATTTAAAGTTTCTGTAGTATATGAATAAATTACAAAGGCCAAATATGGAACTTAGAACAGTATTTTTTTTTCCTTTTGCAACAGTGTTTTGGTGTGCAGTACAACTCACACCCAAGTGTTTCCTGGTTTCATTACAAGTGAACTTTTAAACAAAAACAAGTAACTTTCACTGAGGAATAACATTGCATGCCTTTCAGCTTGCCAGAAGCAGATGATCACATACATTGTTTCCACCATGAAAATGATTAAAAGTCTATTAAAATCTATTAAATGTTCCAGTGAAGCCCTTTGTTTTTAATGTGGAGTATTATTCATCAATGGATTCCACAGCCAGCTGAAACCAACTTGGAAACCACTGACACAGTTCATTTAAACATCATCTGACCTAATACATTTTCATACTAGTACAAAGCAATACGTTTTGTAAAAGTTACTTTAAATAAAATAGACAGAATGTTATTGTAGCTAAGGAACTGGGCTGTAAATCACAGACTTCATCTCAGGCTTACTGTTAAACAATGAGCAAATCAATTAACCTACTTCTCCAGTTGTGTAAGAAAAATGTAACAATTTTAATATAGCTCTGTTCTCATGAAATACATTGGGATTGTGTTCTTAATAGGCACTGATAGATTTTGTAAGCTGCTTTCTCTAAAGGTATTTTTTAAATATACAATAACATTTTGATTTTTTCCTTCTACTTTATGATGAACACACACCCTTGTATATGTCAATGGTTATCTGTTTTCTGCCTAATTATTGAAACATTTCAATTAATTACAGTATAACTGCTGGTTCACAATCAAAAGAAACAGATTTTGAATAAGTCAGGTAAAATTAAGCAGGGAAAATAATATGCATCTTTCTGAACTGCAGAAATTAAGACCTATAGAACTCATCAATTTCGAGTCTTCTGACAGGTACCCTAAGTTCTTGTCTATAAGCCGCGGCTTATCTAAGGAAAAAAGTTGTGAAAATGAAAAAATAGAATATCGGCTTATACATAAGTCCGGCTTATACATCCATCGCGGGGGTTGCGTTCCAGAGCCACCCGCGAAATAAGAATATCCGCGAAGTAGAAACCATATGTTTATATGGTTATTTTTATATTGTCATGCTTGGGTCACAGATTTGCGCAGAAACACAGGAGGTTGTAGAGAGACAGGAACGTTATTCAAACACTGCAAACAAACATTTGTCTCTTTTTCAAAAGTTTAAACTGTGCTCCATGACAAGACAGAGATGACAGTTCCGTCTCACAATTAAAAGAATGCAAACATATCTTCCTCTTCAGAGGAGTGAAGCAAACAAATCAATATGTCTGTTTGGCTTTTAAGTATGCGAAGCACCGCGGCACAAAGCTGTTGAAGGCGGCAGCTCACACCCCCTCCGTCAGGAGCAGACAAAGAGAGAGAGAGGGAGAGTTTGTTTTTCAGTCAAAAATCAATACGTGCCCTTCGAGCTTTTAAGTATGCGAAGCACTGTGCAGCATGTCTTTTCAGGAATCAGCTTTGCAAAAGATAGCAACGTGAAGATAATCTTTCAGCATTTTTAGACGAGCGTCCGTATCGTCTAGGTGTGCAAACAGCCCCCCTGCTCAATCCCCATACGTCAGGATCACAGATAGTCAGCGCAAGAGAGACAGAAAAGTAAGCCGGGTAGCTTCTCAGCCATCTGCCAATAGCGTCCCTTGTATGAAATCAACTGGGCAAACCAACTGAGGAAGCATGTACCAGAAATTAAAAGACCCATTGTCCGCAGAAATCCGCGATATATATTTAAATATGCTTACATATAAAATCACAATTTAAATGACCGCTACGCGCTCGTGTTGATTTGGCGACGCCCAGAGCAGAAAGAACGCGCTCCGGCCGCTCCAACCGCGCCATGCGGGGAGTGAGAGAGACGCCAATATCTCACACTCTCTCCCCCCTTAAAGAAATTAAATGGGCGCGAGTGAGACCACTGACTTCCCTCCCTTCTATTAGTTATAGGTTATAGTACGTTCGGCTTATCCATGAGTCCGGCTTATCTATGATACGATTTTATTTTAAAAATTCGTATGATTTTTGGTCTCCGGCTAATACATGAGTCCGGCTTATAGACAAGAACTTAGGGTACTTTGGCAAGTCATAAAATTTAAAAGTTCATTTGGCAGTAAGAGTTTACTTAACAGACTGAAATTGATTGCAATTAAAGTCTGTGATTGTTTAGAGTCAAAACTGGAAATTTCTGCTTTGAGCTGACCCTCTGCAACAAGGTCATTTTTGACATGAATTTGTCTGTACTGAATGCTGCTCTTTTAAGGACATATTCAATATATCATTCATTATATTTTAGCAAAACAGTACAACCTTTGTATTTGTTGTATTTTATTTCTTAAAAATCACTTTCTTCCATCTAATCAGTCATTTATTCCAAAACTGATAGTGCTAGAATGAGTGACTTTCCACTAAATGTATTTGGAAGGTGTCATTGGGTATCCATAACAACAGTCCTTCTGAGATATCTTTGCTGATAGGAGAGTAAGATCTACTGTGAAAATATATTAATAGCATGTTTCATGGTGAACATTATTTCAAACTACTTTACATGTACAATACATACCTGTATATATCAATCTAGTAATTCATTTTCTCTTCCTACTTTCTATCGAAGAAGAAATACGAGGCACTAGCGAAAGTGAATTTGTGTTACACAACATCTGTTTTTAATGGAGCTTGTTTTGTGGAGGTCTTAGAGCTTTGTTAGTTCAAGTCTGTGAGGTTTTATAAAGGCACAGTTTCAAATATCTCACAGTAAAAGGTACATTATTAATTTATGTTACTGCTGGGAAAGAAAATTTGTAGGAATTTTGCATTATGAAATAGTAAATGAGGACACAATAGTAGTTAAGGCATGGTTTTTTTGCCATTCTAATATGATCAGTCTTCTTTATATGTATTTTATTTGCAACATAAAATTTTAATTTTTTTTTATAATTATTACCGTTTGTAAAATATATCCAGACTTTTCTTTCTTTAGTCTAATAATAATTATTTTTGGATATCTGCAAATAAGTATTACATGGTTGCAAAATCTTGACTCATATAGCATGTAATACAAGTGAAACAATTATATAATTATAAATTACAATTGTGGACGCTAGAGGTGCTGTTGCCCTGTGAAACCCACCAGACAGACGTCCAGGACACACTTGTAAAAAAGCACCAAGAAGAATTTTAATAATTTTCTTCAAATACAGTGCACAAAGCACCACACTCGCCACAATTCTCCAATAACAATAATAATAAACAATAATCAATAATCACAATCCTCCACTCCTCCCAGCAGCTCCGTCACTCTACCACTCAACTCCAGCTCTCCTTGCTGGGTCTTCAGCAGTCCTTTAAATAGTCCATGACCCAGAAGTATTCCTCCCGGGTTAAATACCACATCATCCTTCCTCAAGTAGCTCGGAAGTACTGCGGGCTTCCATCCTCGTGACTCCGAAGTACTTCCGGGTTGTCGTAACAGTAGGAGTTCCACAGGTTCTTTATGAGATCCCCCTGGCGGCACCCACGGTACCCAACAAGGTTGAGGAAACGGACTGCATGTCCCAAGATGCTTTGAGGGAATCCGGGGAACCGTTGCCGTCCAGGGGAGCTGCCACCTAGCATCCCGGGGGATGCAGTGCCCTGAAAAGGCTGCCTTCCTCCATTCTTCTTTTTCAGGGATTTCCCGGCCGGACTGAACCACCGGCCGTCCCTCACACAGTATGTTTGATAAGTTAAATATATTTTGTAAACAGCAATAAAATCATGGAAAGACCAGTAAATATAAAACATAAAGTGTCATTAAATAAGTGAAGATAATTTTGAGTTCACTGTATATTGAAGAAAGGTATATAATCTTGAATACATCAGCAGCATTTTATCATCAGTATTAAGAAAAAAGTTTAAAAATGTGTTTATTCCATGAGTCAATGCTTTATATAAACACTTTTGGTACAATTCAATATTAGAATGTTTGCCTATTCTTCCTTTTCATTCAGATGGAGCGCACTGGTTTTGAAATGTCTCTGCATATTTTCATCTGGATTGTGTTATTGGTCACTTCAAAGCATTCACCATATTTTGTATGTAGCCATTTCAGTGAAGCAATGCCTGTATGCTGGGGAAAGTTGTTACCATATATGGTGTAAAAGAGTACAAAGATAGATAAAGGTTTAGGGCGACACTGTGACCCTGTATATTATAAATACAAAAATAATAAAATGCTTTTCAGCAAAGAATCGTCTCTGCAGACAAAAGTCTGAGATTAGACTGCCCAAGATGGCAACACTTCCAGTTAAATACACGCCAGTCAGGAAGAGGCGGGAAGTGACATCAGAGGTTATAAGCTTGTCAACCTGCAGAGGGAAGAAGAGAATAGGCATTAGTATACAGCACTATCTTGTGCTTTGGCAAGGAATTACCACCACCAGAGCCTTTAACCTGTCTCCAATGCACATGTGTGTGACAAAGGTAATACAAATCTTTACAATTGTGGTTCTCATGATTTTTGATATGGCAATTCCCCATTCTCTCTGCCTTTAAAAAGAAGTTAACTCTCAACCACTGAAAAACATTCCCATTTCACCATGCAACAACCAACATGCATTCTGGTTAACTTGGTTATCATTAGACAAGGTATGTTTGTATTGATCCCCAAGACTATGGTGTAATAAGGTCAGATCAGGTGTGGTGCCACAGTGTTTGCCACAGTGTCTCAGTTTGTCATTCACCTGTGAACTTCAAAACATTTATAATGGAGCCTTTTCTCAGAAGTTGGTTCTTTGTAACTATTTTTTACTATAAATGTTACAACTGTAACTGTACAAAAGTACAAATTGCAGAGTTTTTCTTTTTACCTTACTTCGATACTTACAGATTCTTAGTTGTATTTTTCTCACAAAACATCATATACATATAGTTCAAATACACACACATATATTTATATAAATAAATTAATGTCAAGACATATGATGCATCTAAAAAAAATGTGCTTATTCCATAAAAAAGCACAATCACCCTAATAGATCAATACGAACAGTAACAAGGGAAACAATAAAAAAAAATCAATTCCTAGTTTTTCCTGTGCCAAACTTCCTTTATATTATATATAAAGTCCTTTATATTCCATAGAGGTGGTTAATCTACTTTCCCTCATCCCAATTACATTAAAACACTCTCACTTTTCATCTGTCACCCCACCACCACATGCATATATGAATCACAATCCTGATCTCTGCCTTCTGCCAGTTAACCTTCACTCCATCTTTCCTCCTCACTGTAGACTTAGTGCAGCTCAAAGTCAAAGTCTAGATGGCCTTCAATATGCCAACTGGTCATCCAGACCCTCTTTGATTGACCGCTCTGATTCATTGGACAAACACATGCATGTTTGAATTTGTCATTAGTAGTGCTATCTGCTCTTTCCCCCTTCCTGTCAGTTGTAATCAACATGTCGGAGCAGGTGGTACACAGTAGTGTTGCTCAGCGAATTATTATTACATTTTTGACAAATGAAGGAGTCATTCTATCTCGGATTTATTCGAGACTTAAAAATCAGTTTGGGCATGAGTGTCTCCCTCAGTCTAGAGTGTATGATTGGTGCAAGTCATCTAGAATATCTATCTAAAAAAAATGTGAATTTCCCCTTGGGATTAATAAAGTATCTATCTATCTATCTAGAGAGAGAGACTATCGTCTCTTTCGTCCACTTAAGGAATTTTTAGGAGGGAAGAAATTCAAGTCAAATGAGGAGGTTATTGGCGCTGTGCATGAATGGGTCAACATGCGGTCCAAAGACTTCTGCTCTTCTGGGATTAAGAAGCTTCCTAAGCGCTGCAACAAGTGTATTGCAGTGGCAGGAGACAACATAGAAAAATAGTGTGTAAGTCGTTTCACTGTATTCAATGAATAAAGTATAGCTCATAAATCCCTGTTTATATTTGAATGCCCCTTGTATATTGGAGGGTGTACACAATGATTTGAAAATTAAGTATATCACTGATTTTGCCATTTTCTTGCATCTACAATTAAACTCTAAAGGGAAAGCAAAAGACAAAAATCATAAGGGTTGGAGCAATTATGGTCTGAACAATGAATAAATAAAACAAGGACAATAAGTAATACAAATTGTTGAACCTCACAAGCAGCTCAAACAGGAGCACATTATACAAGTCTTGACAGTCTTGATTTAAATGCCAAGACCATCTGTTGTATTATTTTATAGATCATTCCAGACTGTGGCGTCCTGTAATTAAATGCTTTATCAAAAACAGAAATTTTATATGTCCTTGGAGTTTTAAAATGACAGTAAAGGGTACTGTTCAGGTAATCCAAACAAGATTTGGATTTTGGAATTTGTTAGAAATAGTGCATCTCTTCTTTATGCAGTAGATGATGTTCCAAAAGGGGGTTTCTGGGTAAATCCTGCTTATAGTAATAATAATAATAATATTTTATTTATATAGCACCTTTACTTGAGTTACAGACTACTGACAATGCATTATTATGAAACTCAAAGCAATGTAGGTTCTAAATTCTAGAAAACATAATACAGAAAGATGGCTTTTACTAAATAATATTAAATGAGCCTTTTTTTGAACATTTTGAAGAGAGTGTTCATCACACGGGCCACAGCACACTATAAGGGGCCAAAGCAAGCCTGGGTGTGCACATCTAATTACACAATAAAAATTCCACAGAAAGAAAAGCAGCATGGCATATTGTAGAAGAAACTTAATAAGCTGCAGAAATAAATAAGGTCAGCCAGGGTCGCAAATCATTAGAAGAGAAATGAATGTCGTAAACTGCTGGATAGCAGGAATGTTATTGGGATTTGCTGTTGACAGGTTGCTTGACATTACTTGTATCTACTAACATTTTTGGTCATATCCTACAAGTACTATTTTTTTTTTATGAACTGGCCAAGTGATTAATTTTATTTTAATAAATGCTGAAGTTAAAGAAAGTCACTTAAAGTGCATTTGTATGCACAGGAAATAAAGAAATAAGTATTCAGGAAGAAAAAATTTTAAAACATAAATTCCTATTTTTTAAATGGTCCTGATATTGTGCTGGAGACTAGCTCTTTATGTGTGCTAGGCAGTTTCTACCCCTGTTACTTTTATCTTCTTCTTATCTTTTACATGTTTTACATAATGCACATGGCATTTCCTACATTTCAAGTTCAAATGTGCTTTATCGATGCAAGTAACAGCCTGTTACTTTACCAAAGCAGCAGCACTGCTCATTACTGTGGAAGCTTCCTTAGTCTTATCTTCAAATGTACTGTGCAATGAACACATTATCTAGTGAAATTATATGTTAAGGCCAGTACAAAGAAACGAAAACATTCCTAGACATCTTGACCCTTGCATGTGCAATATTTACAGTACTATTGCTTTTCTTAGTTTCTATTAACAAAGAGACACTTCTGTTTTGGACATATTGTAACTGTAGTTAGGAAGTACACTCCATTAGGCTGATTGAACATTTAACTACCTCACTTTATTGTGTAGCTTAGCTGCATTTTTCTATAAGTAAATGTAATAAAGTTCTTAGTGTTGGTTTTTAATAGATTTGCCTCATTTCTATATTTGCATTTTACTTTCAGTTTTTACACAGAAGTGAAATTATCAAGTATGTGTAATTACTCTGTCAGTTTTCACACACAAAAGCTTTCACACTGAAAAGAAGCTTGAATCCCATAACATGTATACTTTTCTGATTTAGGTGTTAGAGGTGTCAATGTGTAATGTCTGCTTAATTAATGGAGATATATTTTACACTTACTTTCTGTGTTTTTTTCCTCTTATTTTTCCATTGCTATTAATTTACAGACAACATTTTATTAATTTGTCTTAAAACTGTAATGTACTTAAAACTTTAAATTAATCTTTTATATGCACATTAGAGTGTCAGACTTTTTAAAGAGTGACATACTACAGAACATACCTGCACTGACATGAAAACCAATGCATCACTGTATTCCACAGGCCTTTGTTGTATATGTATACACCTTTTTGAACAAATAATGTACATTAAAAGTTCTTTCATTTTTCAAAACATGTAATGGACCATGAGCTGCAGTCATCTGTCATGACAGCATTTGGTGCAAGACAAGAAACCATCCCTACACAGAACATGATTTTATAACATCATCATCACCCCAGGTTCAATGGCCATTTTCTAAAGCTCTCCAGATTAAAATGTAAAATACAGGAAAGCAACAAGCATTTTATTCTTTTGCAATTATTCATCATTGCATCTCCTGACAGGCCCTATTTCAATTAAGAGGGTGTAAAAAGTATGGATACAACTGCAGCTTGATTTGTATTTGTACTACATATGAAATCCAGATACAGTAACTAAATATTTATAGTCTTACTGTACTTTTTGTCTTGCACTTGAAATGAAAGGATAAGTCTCACTTCTTAATTTCTGCAAAAATACGACTTTTATTTGAAATGCACTAATTTCATCACCTTATTTTCCAGACATTTAATCTATCTATCTATCTATCTATCTATCTATCTATCTATCTATCTATCTATCTATCTATCTATCTATCTATCTATAATGTCAATTTCAAATTTATTCTCAATATACACACTTGTGCACAATTATTATTTAGTTGTATACAGTATTTTTAAAGCATCATTCTTATTTGTATCCTCTCCTTTACTTTGGTATTATTGTTACAATCTACAGTATTTGAAATAATGACTATTAATATGACATAAAATTAAAACTTTTAAAACCAACTATTGTTTTAATTATCTGTTTAGTTTAATGCATAAACATAATATTTGGACTCATTTTTTCTACCCAAGGTCTTTATTAAATGCACTGTATGCTTTCTCTGAAGTAGAGATTGATTGATTGAGTAGTTGATTGGAAACAAGAAGCACAAAGAAAGATGGATGTAGAGGCTAGAATGTCCAAAGAACAGAGAAGACAGAAGCACAAAGAAAGATGGATGTACAGTTAGGGTTAGAATGTCCGATGAAGAAAGGCAACAATAACTGCAATGAAAGAAGGAGGTAGGGCTAGAATACAAAATAAACACAAAGCAATCAAGAAAGATGAACGTACCATTAATCTATGACCCTTTAAAATTTATAGGTAGGTAAGAGCTTCACTGATATTAGGTGTGGATAAAAGAAAAAAAAACTACCATTAATTTGCATTACTGCAGTCACATGTACATAATTTATATACAATCTTTATATATAATCTTCATTTGGATCTTGATCTTTGTTTGTCCGCGAATTCACTGCCTTGTGTGGTGTTCCTGCTGTGTTCAGTAGAGGGCAGTAGTGATGGAGGAGGAGAGGAAGTGAGGGGGAGGATCGTTGGATGAGGTTGGAGTGTGGTGATTAAAGAGGATTGAACTAAAGGAGACTACGTGCTGTTTGTACTGGCTGAATACACAACACTTAGGTTGTTACTTTTGTTTACAAACACTGTCAATACTACTCTTTGTGTTTAGATCTGGCGTCGACACCGTGCTTTGTGTTTAGATCTGCTTCGTTGTCGAGACCGTGTTTTTTTGTGTTTCTATCGACCGTCGTTGGCAGCACTTCGTCCAAATCGAATGTTCACCCACTTCTTGGAATCGGCAGTCAGAGTATATAAGTCGGACACACTTCTGTGATTTTCCATCAGTCGGCGTTTGGAGTTCAAGAAAGAAGCATTGGTTCTTCCTTACTCTTTGGATTGCCACAAAGCAACCTGCGAGATTGGAGAAAGGTTGAGAAGAGATTGTGAGAGGAAACGACAGCGTCATGAAAACGAGACGGACTGTGAACGGAGAGAAGCAGAAATGCTCCTCCACCACCACATAATTACTATTTGGACAGTGATTCTGAGTAGGCTGTTCCTATCAAATCAATGTCCAAGGGTTTTGTTTTGTAATTTTGTTTCCCTTATAAAAAATCATAATGCTGTGCGACGAAGGGCCCAGTTCACGATTGGCAGCCGCATTTAAACAGCGAGCCCTTCACTGACAACTTTAACACGCGCAACGTAGTTGGGCACACATGGCTAGTAAGTTCAATATTTACTTGTTTGGCTAATGCCTTTATCCAAAGTGACTTACAACATTTAAGATACAATTGGTTACATGTCATTTGTTTTTTCCATTTGGAGCACAGGCAGTTATGCACTCATGGTCACACATTTTAAGTAGCAGGGTTTGAACCCTCAACCTAATGGTTTGACGTCCAAGGCTTTAACTACTACACCACACTCCCAGCCAAGTTCAACATAAAGATAAGTGTCAATGTCTTTTTTAATTCACCATGTTGTACTTCCAATAGGTGCCTTCATTAATGCTTGGTGCTGTTCATTTAGGGCCAGCCTAGATGAATAGCCTTAGTTCTGACACTAATAAAAATTTAGTTAACATAAGCTGGTGTAACTCAGCTACCATGATTGAAATCACAGAGGTGACACAATATGTAGACTGTAGTTATTTCAATTTATTTTATTTAAAATTGTGGACTTCCATGAAAATGTGTATGATTAAATGGAAATAATATAATTCCTGATCATTATAACATTATTGATGAATTAATACAAAAGAAGTCATGAAGTACATGGGTCATCTAAACATTTATCTAATTTTACCCTGTTTCTTTTGTTTTCCAGATCAGCCAGTTGTTGATGTTGATTTTATTTGATTCATCTTACTTTATTAAAAGATAAGCAGTTTTTACACATCCACTGTTTAATCTCGTTGAAGGAATAATCCTAAGGCTTAACAGGATGATCATGATTAACATTTATAAGTAAGTAAAGCTGCGTCATAGGATTTTATATGTGTGATCTCACCACAGGCCAACATGTAAGGCAAAACAATATCATTGCTGGAATTGTACTAATTAAATGGCAGAATATCTTCTACCAAGTGCAGTGCTTAATGGAAGAGAATGATAAATGTATTTTTTCTGATTAAAATGACAGCAAACGCTTCAAGTGATACGATGACTTTAGATGCAGTAATAGTGCTTGTGTTTAGTTGACAGAGTTAAAGCTGGACTAATTTTGTAAAAATAATTACAATTGTAGGTCTGGAGTTGTACATTTTCAGAGAAACAGTTTGCTTAAGAAAGATCTATTAATTGCAAGGACAGTAGGATTAGATTTGAATTCCTGAGTATGGTTTAACATCAACCATGTGAAATACAAATGCCTAGACATAGTTAATGGGTAGCAGAGGGAAAAGGGGATAAAAATATAAAACCCATTGCATGAGTAGATATAGGGTACACAGCTAGTAAGTGGATGACAGAGAAAAGGCCACAACCTGGGAAGCATAGAAGGGTGGAAAGAGGAAAATCCTGCAAAAAACACAACTTGAAGAGATGCTGTGAGGATTAACAATAGACTAAGACCAAGTACCTGAAGATGCGATCATACTGATGTCAAATATGATACTGACATCATCTTATCTTCATTGTATATACTTCATGGGCGTTTCTGTTTTATGTGTCTGACACCTCCATTTTAGAGCTTTGGGTTGCTAGGATGCTATGTGGTTTTTAGGCACAGGGTACAGACATTGTCTGAAGTCTAATTAGCTAACCTCTACAATTGTCTATGACTGTTCTGTAGCCTATCTTAAGCAACTTCTTAAATGCAGTCTGTTCAAGTAGACTGACATCCTGGTTCACTTCTGACATGAAAGAAATGGGACCCATAGATCAAACATCTCTTTTTATTTTATTTTATTTTTAAATTGCACCACTGAATAGAAATATTACCCATCTGCCTACTCAGGATTAAGCACAGCACTTCTGTGAAGCAGTTGGTGGTAGAAATTGGTACCTTAAGCCAAAAGTTTACCAGCAACTTCTGCACTTCCTGTAACTGTATTTAAGCAGCTTCAGCTACCTCATATCCTGAATGTTACTCAGAACATCTAATTAGTTTGTAGAGACGTTCTTGATTTGTAATTCAGTGCACTGAGGAAGAACAAAAAAGAAACATTTATAATGTCTGTCCTTGTGGGCAAACCTCTTTACTAGGCAATTACCATAAATGACTGTAATCACTCTTGTTGCAAAAATCTAGGAAATTCCATGTAAGAAGTTAGTTTTGTTTTTGATGCTCTTTTTTGAGGAAAGAGAGGCTGTAGAAACCTGAGATGTGCAAACAGGCTTCCTGGGAACTATACTGTAAACTGCCTATAAAAGTGAACTATCAAAGGGCTAAAAGATGACATTTGTGATACTTTAAAAAAGGGCATTAGTCTAGCATCTTGTTGGGGGACATGTTTAATTTGCTGATTCTGTGTATATCTTGAATCTCAGTTCATTCCAAAAACTGTCAGAGAGTAGCTGTTGTATGGTGCTATAATTTACATTTTCCATATTTCTCTTCCTTTGAGAACCTATTATCTACAGCAGGGGTTCTCAGACTCAGTCCTGGGGATCCTCTGTGGCTGCAGGCTTTTGTTCCAACCAGATTCAAAATCAGTGATAATAATTGATCTCATTTAATTAGCTGGTCTTTTTTCTCTTCTCTTATTCTATATTCAGAAAAGCACAATAGTATCATCTTTACATTTATAAAATATTTAGAAGTATTTATATTTTTTCAATATCTTTAAATGCTTAACCCATTTTTTTTTCTATGATTTTGACCTTTTTCTGTCTAGTTTGCATCTTATGTTGTATCCTAATAATGACAATTAATAAGAAGTGCAGCAGACACCTGGGAAAACAACACTGAATGATGAAAAGTTGCAATTACTTTAGCGTCAGACCCACTGATTAGTAAGTAATGAACTGAATAACCAGAAATCCAGGAAAAGAACAATGAAAATCAGGATGAAAATCTTGTATTGTTAAAAAGTAAAAAACATTTCCCTTATAATAAATATTTACCAAACTTAGTTTCGTAATTTTTACATTGACTCCAAAACTTAGAAATTGGTTAATAACAGATCACTTCATTAGGCTAGCAGTACAGTTAAAGACAGAAGTTAGTTGGAACAAAAACTTGCAGCCACAGTTGGTCCCCAGGACCGAGACTGAGAACCACTGATCTACAGCATGTGACCAGGACTAATGCTGCCCTTGAAAAGCCCCAAGACTAACCCATAATCCTTAAACCATACAAAAACTATATATATATATATATATATATATATATATATATATATATATATATATATATATATATATAAAAGCCTTATGGTGAACATGTAGCTTTGTACAGCTGATACTTACCCATAGAGAGAGAGAGGGAATAATTTATGAGTTAGAACTCAAAATACATAAACTTATCCACTTGCAGAAGCTGTACAGCTTCTCTATATGAAAAAAGATTATATTTTCTGACAGAGGACCACAACCTCAAATTTGGAAGTGCTGACTCTCGTTTTAGCCACATAGCACTCAGCTGAAAACCACAATGCACAATGATTATAGTTTGATGAAGCTAAGAGTACAGTATCATCTGCAAACAGTAGAAGAGCAGTCCTGAGGTCCCCAAATGGATAGTTTTTACTCCACAGTTACACCTTATATCTTCTCCATGAAACACATGAAGAGGAAAGAAACAAAGACACGCTCAGTGTAGTCCAATACCCACACTGAATGGACTTCAACCTAGCTATCACTCCATAAATACAGGGATAGAATGGGATGCAGAAACAGCCAACAGGAATTTTTCAAGTATCTTCCAGACTCTTCACATCAATTAGAATGGAATCCATTGGTGTGCTCTGCGGTAGGTTGGCACCCTGCCCGGGATTGGTTCCTGCCTTGTGCCCTGTGTTGGCTGGGATTGGCTCCAGCAGACCCCCGTGACCCTGTGTTCAGATTCAGCGGGTTGGAAGATGGATGGATGGATTGGTGTGCTGAGATGCTAATGCTAGTCATTGGCATCAGCTCATGTTAAAATACTGTGGGCTGTGTCTTTTTTGCATAAAGTTATTTGACAACAAAATTACAAAAATACAATCCACAATAAGATTTTTGAGAGTAAAAGTGTGTGGCCATTTAAGAAAATCCACACAACAAAATAACTACCCCAAAATACCTAACTTATACCCATACTAAATTCAAGCGCTCACTACTGTCTTTGATTTATAACGGGTTTCTCCCATGTCATATGCACATCAATGGCTTGACAAAAGCATAATATCTGTGAGTGAGTGTCCATCGCCTGAGGTGCCGCTTCAGCATTAATGCCACTGATCCCCATTGAAGTCCAATCTATCAAAAGCTTGTTATCTTAATTTTCCATGAAAACACAAGAATAAAATTTTTTCTCGTCCATCTCTAAAAACAACACGGGGTAAGTAACAGATAAAAATAATTATCATTGTTGGGTGGAGCATTCCTTTAAACTGTAGTAGAGAGAAACCAGAACTCAAAGTTATAAAGCAAGCTGAAATTGGAAATGGCAGAAACAGTTCTTTCCTATTTTATTTTAAAGTTCATACAAGTTACAAATCCTGGCCCCTGCCCTTTTATAAGTTGGTTTTAGTTATGTCAGGCAATTACAATATGCAATAGCTCAGTAGGCAAAAGCGCATCTATCAACTGGGAAGAATGTGATGTAAGCATACATGATGAGAAAAAACAACTTAGTCAAAACAAAATTAATATCTTCTGAATAAAACTGAAATAAATAAGAAAATGTATGTGTACAAACATATACAGTAATCCCTCGCTATATCGCGCTTCGCGGCTTCACTCCATCGCGGATTTTATATGTAAGCATATTTAAATATATATCGCGGATTTTTTGCTGGTTCGCGGATTTCTGCGGACAATGGGTCTTTTAATTTCTGGTACATGCTTCCTCAGTTGGTTTGCCCAGTTGATTTCATACAAGGGACGCTATTGGCAGATGGCTGAGAAGCTACCCAGCTTACTTTTCTCTCTCTCTCTTGCGCTGACTTTCTCTGATCCTGACGTAGGGGGATTGAGCAGGGGGGCTGTTCACACACCTAGACGATACGGACGCTCCTCTAAAAATGCTGAAAGATTATCTTCACGTTGCTATCTTTTGTGCAGCTGTTTCCTGAAACGACATGCTGCACGGTGCTTCGCATACTTAAAAGCTCAAAGGGCACGTATTGATTTTTGATTGAAAAACAAACTCTGTCTCTCTCTATCTCTCTCTCTCTCTTTCTCTGCTCCTGATGGAGGGGGTGTGAGCTGCCGCCTTCAACAGCTTTGTGCCGCGGTGCTTCGCATACTTAAAAGCCAAACAGCCCTATTGATTTGTTTGCTTTCCTATCTCTTTCTGACAGGCTCTGCTCCTGACGCGCACTCCTTTGAAGAGGAAGATATGTTTGCATTCTTTTAATTGTGAGACGGAACTGTCATCTCTGTCTTGTCATGGAGCACAGTTTAAACTTTTGAAAAAGAGACAAATGTTTGTTTGCAGTGTTTGAATAACGTTCCTGTCTCTCTACAACCTCCTGTGTTTCTGTGCAAATCTGTGACCCAAGCATGACAATATAAAAATAACCATATAAACATATGGTTTCTACTTCGCGGATTTTCTTATTTCGCGGGTGGCTCTGGAACGCAACCCCCGCGATGGAGGAGGGATTACTGTATACAGTATATAAATGAATAAAATAATACCAAGAGAGTACTACAAACACTGTACAATGTGACAGTAGAAATGAGTATAAAAAATGTCAAGAAGAAAAAACTAATTCCTCTGTATTGTAGGTTTGTTGAACTATTGGAGGTTGCACAGTAATAATAAATTATGAGTATTGGTGAACTAAATGGAATTAGACTTTAATACATAACAATAATTGTACTCATGAACAACTTTAGGAAAAGTACCTCTTAAGTTTATTACTTTAACCCTGCCTCAGTCTCTTATCCTTTTTTTTTTAAGTAATAGTAATAATTTTCTTCCATCAGATATTCCAAACTCACTTACTGATTCCTTAATCTGTTGTTCACATCCTGGGATCACTCTGGGCCTCTACTAGCCCTCGGAGTTCCAGCGTCCCAGACCTCCATCTCAACCATGGCCAGTCAGCACCTCTTCTATTATCTGCAGCTAATGACCAGGCTAGATAGATTAGACTAATTTGGCACCGTTTAATGCATTGGGTTCTTCAAACTATAGGCAAATACCTGCATGGTTCTCCTTCTATCTTTGTATCCCTGTGGTATTTCCTTTCAGGGCTGCTTTTACACATTTATATCCTAATGCCACTGGTAGAAAACTGCCTGAGCTTCCTGGTACACCTGCATCCCAGAGCTTAAAATCTTATCATGGTCTTGGCCACATAGGGCCTTGTGCCTGTCACATAATGGCTTCTGATGCCTGAAATGGCATTCTCTACCTGGCACCTTTCTACATTAAGAGAATAGGCTTTGATAAATGCTAATTATAGTCTGGGGGCGTGATTTTAAGCAAATTGACTGTGTTCTTTTGAGACAGTTGAATGGCCGTGCTGGAGAAAGCCTGTATTTCTGCTTCAGAGCACTGCTCGGCAAATAGAGCATAAAAATATTCTGTTTGACTGAAATGAGGTGTGACCTTATACAGATTACCCAGTCACAAGTAAGACATTTACCTAACTTGCAGTCACACGTTTTTTCACTCTAATTTGAAATGGGATTCCCTCCAAAATAGATAACATTTTTGCATCAGATCAGTTAAATATGCACTTGTTTATATAAACAAGAGTTTTTCAAATGTAAAAACACAACTACATTCTATTAAAATTAGCATTATAAATTACCTGTTTACCATTCTGGTAAAACAAAAAAAGCCTGTACATTTTTTTTTTCATAAGCCATTCTTGAAAAATGCACATTTCTTATGAATATTCAGAATAGCACAGAAAAAGTGCATTCTCCCACAAGGCAGAAAGCATTTGAAAAACTTGATCACAACAGAATGCCAGTCATTAAGAATGTAGAACAGTTTGGATGACTAATGAAATGGAAGGAGACTAATTGCACTGCCATCCATTTATCTAATTGTTATAGAATAACAATTTAATAGGGATAGACAGTGCCAACTGATAACCATAAACTAATGGTAAGATGAAAGAGAAGGCAGGCCTGTTATACAATTATTCCACAGTGAGCAGCTCGTCTTCACTCCTTTCCATTTCCCATGTTCTGAGCTTAAAACTTATTAGTATTATCGCAGTACTGGCAGTAATATTATAAATAGTTGTTCACAGGGTTTTGGATTTAAATTTCAATTACAAATATTTTAGCTGCCTAAATAAATTCGATAATGAATATAGTAACCATTTCATAGCAACTCCTAACATTTAAAAAACAGTATATCAGAAACAAGTTTACTGATCTGTAAAAGGGTTACTTCCAGCTCCTTGAATTACATTTCAGTTTACATTTCCTTCCATCTGTTTTCACCAGCTGTGAGCTGGCAGAGTTCAAATCCACCCTGCTCCACGACCAGATTGCTTTATTGTAAATGTCAGCTAGGGGGCCCTGAGTTAGGTTCACCCTGGCTACCATCACACAAAAACAGAAAGGTCTTTTATGTGCTCTAATGGAGTGTGCGCTACAGGAAGAAACACAGGATATAGTGTAGTACAATATGGTTGGTATAGATACTAGCTTGAACATAGTTGTTCCAAGAAGCATATAAACAACTCACTGGACTGCTTGATATCTGCGCAAGGCAGTAGTCTCAATTACACATCCCAGATGTGCCTCTTTTTGCCCACGTGAGTGTAATGAGGAGGTGAACTGAAAACAGAGAATGTGATTGATTGTCTTGCAGTTCCAAAATGCTTAATCTTTGGCAAAAAAAATAGAATGTCTATGTGACAGGTGATTTAGTTGTGAATTTTCTTTTGTTACATGTTAAAAAATTAACTTATCTTTCTCACGTTTGCATTTGCCATCAAGCTATTTAAAAAAAAAAAGATCTATTGCAATGCATGCTGTAATACTGATGCTCGGAAGCTGGTGAGTTGCATGCTTTGAGAAAAGACAAATCAGTGAGTCATAAGAAATATATTGATTATTATTCATCCATTTTTTAACTTCAATATTACATTATGGATTGTAGAGATCCAGAACGTATTTTGTCCTCACTGGGTGCAAGGCAGGAACTCACTATTGTATAATTATGCATTTTTATACAGTTGGAGCACTGTACTGCCTATAGACAGGCTACTTTTATAGTGACATATAGTAGTTATAGAGAATATAGCACACCAAAACAATACATTAGTGCCAGGGTAAGTCCTGGTGAAATTTCAGATCTTCCTTTCACTAGTAATACTATTAGTACGTTGGAACAAACCCCTCTTTCATGGTTCTTATCTTATAAGGACACACAGTAATAAGTTATATTATGAGAGCTAGCATAGCAGACCAGTGTTAATGTATAGGAGAGAAGCTTTTGTTGTTGCAGTATTCAAATTTAATTCTCATATTTTTGAATATAAGAAACAAGAAGTTAATATAAAGCATGCCTTACAAAATTACAGAAAAACAAAATAAAATACTTTTTCCTGTGAAAATCTAAAGTATGCAGTCTCTCTTCCTGTGTGAGTTGTAGAACACTTCATGAGAGACAATGTCTCTTTGTCCCATATCATGAGTCTCAGACTGTTTTTTGACTTGTCCTCAAATTCTTCAGTCAATCAAATGAATTTCCTCCTTTGTTTGCCTTCCACTGAGACATTGTACCCTAGGAACTCCCAAACTTAAATACACAAAACTTTGTATCGTACACACCCAATCTAAGGTAGCTGATCAAAACACGTCAGTCAGTGTGTTTGTTTCGCACTACTCAAAACATTTATCATCGGCTGCAACAGTTGGCCTACACCAGCATTCATTGTGCTGAGATCATCACAAACAGGGTTTGGCCTTTGGATTGACTTTCAGCTATGAGTTGATGTCTAGGGCATCATCTGTGATTAATGGGTTGCATGCAACCAGTGGACTCCCCAAGTGTTATACTGATAATCCAGACTGTTCTCTGTCCTGATATATTCTAACGCTGGCCTTCAATGTCTGGTTAGTATTTGTTGTGGTGAACTGTATGTGATGTTTTCAGTGTGGACTAACATTTTGCAGGCATGCGCTTTTATAGCAATTGCATGATCTACCTGTTAACTGGTCTGAAAAACACAAGATTTCCAAATCCCATCACTGGGTAATTTTGTGACCTTTAGCAAGTTGCTCAATCTGTCGATGTTCCACATAAACAAATGTCAGAATAATCATGTTGTGTTCTTACTTTGGCTAAATTACTTTGGATTAAATACTTCAGCTAAGTAAATAAACATCCAATAAACAGTCAGAAACTTAGGTTCATTCATCCATATATTTTTTAAAAATACTTGTACTAAACCAGAGTGATCAGGATGATCCATCAGTAGGCCAGCAATCTTAACATGCACCACAGGTGAATTAATGGAAGCAACTATTATGAAAAAGATCAAGTAGCACATGTCAAAAACAGGTGTATTAGCAAATAGTCAGAATGGCTTCACACGTGGAAGGTTGTGTCTCACTAATATGTTGAAATTCTATAAGGAAGCAACAAAAGCAGGTGCTTGTGATATTATTTATCTTGATTTTCAGAAGGCTTTTGATAAGGTACTGCATTAAATGTTAGTGATCAAACTAAAAGAATTGGGAATTCAAGGCTTGGTGTATGGGTGTGTACATACAGTGCATCCGGAAAGTATTCACAGCGCATCACTTTTTCCACATTTTGTTATGTTACAGCCTTATTCCAAAATGGATTAAATTCATTTTTTTCCTCAGAATTCTACACACAACACCCCATAATGACAATGTGAAAAAAGTTTACTTGAGGTTTTTGCAAATTTATTAAAAATAAAAAAACTGAGAAATCACATGTACATAAGTATTCACAGCCTTTGCTCAATACTTTGTCAATGCACCTTTGGCAGCAATTACAGCCTCAAGTCTTTTTGAATATGATGCCACAAGCTTGGCACACCTACCCTTGGCCAGTTTGCCCATTCCTCTTTGCAGTACCTCTCAAGCTCCATCAGGTTAGATGGGAAGCGTCGGTGCACAGCCATTTTAAGATCTCTCCAGAGATGTTCAATCGGATTCAAGTCTGGGCTCTGGCTGGGCAACTCAAGGACATTCACAGAGTTGTCCTGAAGCCACTCCTTTGATATCTTGGCTGTGTGCTTAGGGTCGTTGTCCTGCTGAAAGATGAACCGTCTCCCCAGTCTGAGGTCAAGAGCGCTCTGGAGCAGGTTTTCATCCAGGATGTCTCTGTACATTGCTGCAGTCATCTTTCCCATTATCCTGACTAGTCTCCCAGTCCCTGCCACTGAAAAACATCCCCACAGCATGATGCTGCCACCACCATGCTTCACTGTAGGGATGGTATTGGCCTGGTGATGAGCAGTGCCTGGTTTCCTTAAACATGATGCCTGGCATTCACACCAAAGAGTTCAATTTTTGTCTCATCAGACCAGAGAATTTTCTTTCTCATGGTCTGAGAGTCCTTCAGGTGCCTTTTGGCAAACTCCAGGCGGGCTGCCATGTGCCTTTTACTAAGGAGTGGCTTCCGTCTGGCCACTCTACCATACAGGCCTGATTGGTGGATTGCTGCAGAGATGGTTGTTCTTTTGGGAGGTTCTCCTCTCTCCACAGAGGACCTCTGGAGCTCTGACAGTGTGACCATCGAGTTCTTGGTCACCTCCCTGACTAAGGCCCTTCTCCCCCGATCACTCAGTTTAGATGGCCGGCCAGCTCTAGGAAGAGTCCTGGTGGTTTCGAACTTCTTCCACTTATGGATGATGGAGGCCACTGTGCTCATTGTGACCTTCAAAACAGCAGAAATTTTTCTGTAACCTTCCCCAGATTTGTGCCTCGAGACAATCCAGTGTCGGAGGTCTACAGATAATTCCTTTGACTTCATGCTTGGTTTTTGCTCTGACATGAACTGTCAACTGTGGGACCTTATATAGACAGGTGTGTGCCTTTCCAAATCATGTCCAATCAACTGAATTTACCAAAGGTGGACTCCAGTTAAGCTGCAGAAACATCTCAAGGATGATCAGGGGAAACAGGATGCACCTGAGCTCAATTTTGAGCTTCATGGCAAAGGCTGTGAATACTTATGTACATGTGCTTTCTCAATTTTTTTATTTTTAATGAATTTGCAAAAACCTCAAGTAAACTTTTTTCACGTTGTCATTATGGGGTGTTGTGTGTAGAATTCTGAGGAAAAAATGAATTTAATCCATTTTGGAATAAGGCTGTAACATAACAAAATGTGGAAAAAGTGATGCGCTGTGAATACTTTCCAGATGCACTGTAATTAGCCTAAAAACAGGAAGCAAAGGGACATGGTGAGGGGAATTATTTCAGAGTTAAGTGATATTAAAAGTAGTATATCTCAAGCATCAGTGCTGGGGCCACTGTTCTTTTATATATATATAAACTATCTCTACTCTATTCTACTCTGCTCTACTACACACATACATTACTGCACATAGTAACAAACTAGATGGAAGGGCAGAGGGACCTGGAAATCACAGAGAATTGGGCAGATTTGTGAAATGAAAACTTCATGAAATTAAATGAATGAAAATAAAAATGAGATTTAATGTAAGGAATTGTAAGGTACTGTACATGTAAAGTAGAAATAATAAATTTTGATATATAATGGAAGGTTTGAAATTTGAAAGTGCACTATATGAGAAGAACCTAGGAGTCATAGTGAGCTCATCACTATCTACATTCAGACAGTGTACAGAGGTAATCAAGAAGATTAATAGGATGTTAGGTTATAAAGCACGATGTTTGGAGTATAAAGCAGAAGAGGTTAGTCTTAAGCTATATAATGCGCTTGTTTGACTTCACCTGAAGTACAGATTTGCTCTCCATATTACAAAAAATGATGTAGTGATGCCTGATAATATCTAGAGGAGAGTGACTAGTTTGATTTTGGGACTGAGAGATACTTTATGAGCTATGAGGAGAGATTGAAGGAGTTGGACCTTTGCAGTTTAAGTAAATGGTGATTAAGAGGTGACATGATTAAAATGTTTAAAATTATGAAAGAAATCAGTACAATCAATCCAAGCCGTAAAACACAGGGACATAGTTGGAAACTTAACAAGGGCAGATTTTGTACAAATGCGATAACATTTTTCATCACGCAGAGAATCATGGACACATGGAATAAATCACCAAGTACTATGGAATGGAGCGGGACTTTAGGAACTGTTAGATTTGGACTTGATGTTATTTTGGAGAATCTAGGTTAATAGGATTGGCAAGCTTCTTGGGCTGAATGGCTTGTTCTAGTCACAGTTTCTCTAATGTTCTTACAGGGAGCCTAGAACCCATCATGGCAGTAATGGAGACACATCAAAACCATCTCATTAAAGATATATTGTAAAGCAGCAAACAACAGGAGCAGCATATTTATTTAATACAAACATATAACTTTATCAAGCAAAACACAAACGTATAACTTTATCAAGCAAACTACACTTATTTAAAACCTTATAAAGTTTAATACAGGAGCACTGAAGGCGATAGAGGAATCAACCCCTGGACAGTCTATCATAGAACATACACATATAGTACACTGACTCATACAGGGCCAATTTAAATCCACTAATTTTGCCCTGAAGGGTACACATCTTCAGGATATGGTAGGAAACCAGATTGTCAGGAAAAAAACCTTTACAGTTTAAATTCACGCCACACAGTGTTCAGCCTGGCATTGAAACTTGGTCCTCTGGAGCAACACCTGCAGCACTCACTTGTCAGGAGTGCTCAAACATCCTACAAAAAAATAATAAAGTTACTTCAAATGTTATAGTAGTCTTGGCTCTCTTACTATATATGCGTTTGCTGTTTGAAAGATCATATTAATATTTAGGTAATGTTAAATTATTTAATGAAGTTACTAAAGGGTTGCATCAGAGCGCATGCTGGAAAAAATAAGTAAGAAGGTAAGAGACATAATGTTTTGGCCAAGGTTTCATTAGGTGACATATACAACTGATATAAATATAAAATGTTATATAAATTTTGCCCTGCTGTGGGCTTGTTCCCTGCCCGGGGTTTGTTCCTGCCTTGCGCCCTGTGCTGGCTGGGATTGGCTCCAGCAGACCCCCGTGACCCTGTGTTAGGATATAGTGGGTTGGATAATGGATGGATATATACATTTTTCCAATGTGTTTATCATTGTACATCATTAAGAGAAATCTTTCAGTTTTTCACAAAACCATTCAAGCTATAGGAGAACGGAGAATGATCAGAAAGTGATTTTTTATATGATTTATACTTTATGATTAATCCTTCCTCCATGTAGACATGTACTTTAAACAGCAGGTTAAAGGAATAAATTAATGGATGGATCAAATTAATAAATTTTTTATTATTAAACTTAGCCTATGCACAGACTGGTGGCATATTTTTTAGATCAGCGTTCCAAACATTTTCCACTAAAATATGTTTGATTTATATTTGCACCCCATATAAAAGTAATATTGCATTTGAAGATGAGGAAGTCAAATTTCTAGATTTTGAACCACAAATTGAACCACTTACAGTACCGCAGGTAAACAAATTTGACTCAAAAAATAAACTTTTAACTAAGTGCATAAAATGTAAATATTAAAAAAAGATGATTTCGTGACAATGGGAAATATTTGAACTGCTAATTTCAAATGCTGATGAGCATTTTGATTATGTATTTCTGGTTCCTGACTTTATAATCTATATTCTTGCATTTTCATTTTTCCTTCTCCTTGGTTGCAAGCAAACATTTGTTTATGACCTTTAATTTCAGTAAATGAAGAGAAAATCTATTTTTTCTGCAAATTAGATTTAAATTAAATACCTTTAGAGATACAATTTCCGAATTATCTGTATGGGTCATCTTTCAGATGTGTTTTTTAAGGTACCAGCAAGAAAGTGATCACTGAAAGGAAAGTACAAATGCCTAAATGCAATCTTCCCCACATATCAGCCTTTATACATTAAACGATTCTTTATTTTACAGTTTCTTGAATTGCTTCTTTAACTTTCACTTCTGCTTTTGCAGCAATACCTTGGATCTGCACTGAAGAACTGATTGATTATTCTTGTTGCTGGACTATTGTCCATTAGCAAGAGAATGTTTGGCAAACCTGAAGCTGGTTGGCAGATTCAGATGCTTTTGCTATCACTTTCAGCTCATTATCTTGATATGCTGATCTATTTATATACTATATACATATTACCTACTCAATAACGCAATCTTTTTGTTTCCATTTGCGGTTATTTTCTGTTATAATGCCTGCTTAGGACAGACAATATCCTAGTACTTCCTGGAGTATACTTTTCACCTTGTCTTTTTGTCATTGTTTATTGTGATTTTGTGCTTTGTCCATTTGTTTGATGTTGACAAAATCTTTGTCTGTTCTTTTGTATGGATTAATGATCTTTATTTGCCTAATTATGCACATGTATCCGCTATAAAACAATCTTATTTACTTGAATTTTCAATTACGGTATGTCCATCTTCTTGCTGCAAGCACACATAAAAACTGACAAAGTCTCAAAATTTGTTACAATAAAATATTAGACTGTACTGAGTAATTATGAATATTGAAGTGAGTATTAGAAAATGGAACAAAAAATTTGTAAACAATTCACAAAAATGAAAAAAAGCAAGAGTTTGCTATAGCAATGTTACTTAATGGAATAACAAAATATAGTGCTCAAAGTATTGATGGAGGACACTCTTAGTTTAAAACAAATGCTGTGATTTTTGGTGATCGGAGATTTATTAGATTGTGTTAGTAGTAGAAATAGTAGAAAGTTTACTGGCAAAAACAATTTTCATTATACACATTGCTAAACATTTTAATGTGATGTTAATACATTCTTTCTTTTTGCAAGTTAATATATTTTGCACTGTAAGTTGCATCATGATGATGATGGTGTGATGGTGCAGGTATTAGTTTTGTTGCCCCACAGATGCAGAGTTCTGGCCATTGTCTATGAGGTTTCAGTCTCCTTCAAAAGTCATGCATTTAAGGTTACATTCTCATTTGCAATCTGTCCTGTATGGACATGTATGTGAGCGGTCCCTTTGATTGTATTATGTTATGTTATTTGAGCAGTTGAACAATATTGACAAGAAAAGGCCTTTCACCTCAACAAGCTTACACACCCTAATCACCTAGACCAGGGGTCTCCAATCACAGTCCTGAAGGGCCGCAGTGGCTGCAGGTTTTTGTTCTAACCCGGTTGCTTAATTAGAAAGCAATTCTGCCAATAATTTAATTTCATGGCTTGTTAGTGCTTTAACTCTGCTATGTCAGGTCATTCTCATATCCTAGACTTTCTTCCCCTATCTAAGGATATCATCCAAATGATTTGAAGGCTAAAAAGGATGAGCAATTCTCAATCATTCACTTTTTTCTCTTTACTTTTCTTCCAAGTATTTAATTAAACCAAATAATGCAAGATAAATACACACTGGCGTAAATGGTAACAAGCCAAATGGAGAAATGCTGGTCTCTTTTGTCATTCGCATGTTATTGCTAATTAGGATCCATTAAAAACTGAATGAATACAGCTGTTTAAGATGAAAATAAGCAATAAGCATTCAAAATCTTAATGAGCGAGACAACTAAAGTGAAGCAGAAGTGTTACTTGAGCAATTAGTGCTTCTTATTAAGCAATTGGGTTGGAGCAAAAACCTGCAGCCACTGCGGCCCTCCAGGACTGTGATTGAAGACCCCTGACCTAGACCATCAAAAATAACATGAAGTCGAGAGCTGAAGGTCCCTATGGTCCTACTCTCCACCACACTACCTGATAATTTCTGCCATGTGGCTGTGGTTCTCTGAGTGAAGAAATACTTTCTAATGTTCATGCAAAATCTATCCTTAGCGAGTTTCTACCTTTGTCCCCTTGTTCTTGTTGAAGAACTCAATTTAGAGTAAGAATTTACTTTCATACCACATAATGTATTAATGTCTTTCATATTTTTTAAAACTTCAGTCATGCTACCACTTAGTATCTTTTTGATTAAACTGAAAAGCTTCAAACTCACAGTCCTGGAATCAGCCTTGCCATTTATTTTCTGGCTTCTATGTTTGTTTCTAAAACTGAGGCAGAAATTGCACACAATACCCGAAGTGAGACCTTACTAGTGTATTATATTATTAAAGAATAATTTCCTTTAACCTGTACTCTACACATCATACTATATAACTTAACATCCTATTAACCTCTAGATAGTGTAGATAGTGACGCATCCACCACAGCTCCTAAGTCCTTCTCATAATTTGTATTTTCAAGTTTTAAATTTCCCATCTTATTTTCCAATCTGCCATTTTTACTTCTTGTAGTTAATGTACATACATTTATATATCTTAAATATCATCTTCCAGAAATCTGGCCACACACTGTATTCTTTCCACATCCATCTGCAGAGATTTGACAGATTCTAGATTATCTGCCATTCTTTGTAGTTTGGTATCATCTGCAAACTTTACTACTAGCTTGTATGTAATATTCTTATCTAGATCATTTAGGCATGTTTAAAAGAGCAGTACCCATAGCACTGATCCCTAAGGGACACCACTTTTAACATCTTCTAATTCTGAAAATGTTCCTCTCACCATAATGCTTTGTTCCTGATGTTAACACCAGTTTTGTACCTATCTATGCACGGTGCCTTAAATTCTCACTAAATTTAGACAAATGGCTAATCTCCCATGCAGTATCTTATTAAAACTTTTTTGAAAAATCCATATAAATCATATTATATGAACTTCTCAGACAGTTTGCATTTGTAGCTTCCTAATAGAATTCCGGCATTATTTGTGAACATGAATTCCCTTATTTGTACCCATGTTGACTTTTTACTATTACACATGCTTTTGAAATGTGATGCTCTGTCTTTTCTTTAATGATTGTTTTAATCAATTTACCTGTGATTTATGATAAACTAACTGGTTTATAGTTACTTGGATCGCCAAAGTATTTACTAGAGTTATGTCCTTACAGATTTTCTTTGTGTGCTGTGCTGAAAAACAAGCATCAATGGTTTACATATTAACACACTAACCTCCTTAAGTACTCCAGGATAAATGTGATCTGGTCTTGGTGATTTGTTAGATTTCAGCCTATTTAATCTAAGCAGCACTTCTCCTTGCAGATTTCCATATCACTAATTATATCCTTAGCAAACCCTGTTACTGTTTGAAGGATATCGACTTCTTCATACTGTACATATCAACTTGAAAAAATGCAAGTTTAGAGCATTCAGTATTTCACTTTGAATATTTATTTCACAGTTAATCTTCACTGTTCATGATGCATTTCACCTTCTGCCCTGCTATTCGTTTACTATAAAATACTGAAGAAATCTTTGTGTTATTTTTCACCTTTTCCACAATATTAGTTTTGCTAATGTTCTTTTTTTTAGTTATTGCTGTCATGCTCTTATAAACACTTTTGTTATATGCCTTGAAGACTTTATACAGTTGTTTTTTCCTTTGCAACTTCATTTTTAACTCCTTAATTATCTACTATTGAGTTCTGTTTAATTTCCTTTAAATTTCAGAATGAACTTCTCCATACTGTACTTCTTATATAAAACACTTTAAACATCTCTTTGTCTGACTCCACACTTAAAAGCTTATCCCAGTTTATCTTTTTTAAACTTTTCTAACTCTTTTCTAAGTATTTCCATGCAAATCAAAATTTGCCCTAGTAAAGGTAAACGTCACAGTTTTCCTTTTTGAATATGCATGTGCTCTGCCAAAGCACTGTCAGACATGTAATATTATTGTATTATGACACTGCTGAATATTAAAGGTATGACATAAAATCAAGATTCAATGAGCTATAGCAAAATAACTGCATGCTGTATGTACCCAGAAATAAATGTAGACCCAATAGGAGTGGTATAGTGTATAAGGTATCTTAGGTGTTGTTTCTAGTTCCTAATTCCCCCCAGGCATGTGGTCCCACCTTGGATGGAGGAAGCACTGCCGCTAACTGTCTTGTCTTCCTTTTCCTCCACAGTTTGGAGAAACCCCCCAGTAAGGGTAACTGAATCTGCCCCTTCTGGTTCCTGTGCCTGGAATTAGGTGTCACTTCTCACCCAAGCAACTAAAGAAAAGTAGCTTCTCGATCACATCATTGAAGAAACCCATAGAATGTATCAAGCTAAGTTATTTTGTTTGCAACTGTTTTTGTTTCATTTGCACTCTATTGAGCATTTGTTTCTGTTTGGTCCTTTGAGTAAAGGGGAATGAAGTAGTTGGCACCCCAAAAATGATTTTCTATTGAGCCTGTCATTCACTCAGATGACCACATTATATATATTCATCCCACTGATCCACTGGATCAGCTCAATATTCTACTGAAGCCTTTCTGGCTTACAAAGTCATTCATTTAGGTTTCATAGTCCTTAGGCAAGAAAAGCAGTAAATTATCTTATAGGTTCTGAAAGTGCTGGAAAGATGAGAAAACAACTTATCACATGTTCAAGCAGGCCCCATCTTTATAAAAAGGCTTTTGGAGATCATAGCTATATATATATATATATATATATATATATATATATATATATATATATATATACAGTACAGTATATACAGGACTAGCAAAATACCCACGCTTCGCAGCGGAGAAGTAGTGTGTTAAAGAGGTTATGTAAACATATATATACATATACATATATATACAGTACATATCTACATATACACATATCTACATATACATACATATACACATCCACATATACATATATATACAAATACAAATTTACACATCTACATATATATATATACATATGTACATATATATATATACACATATATATACATATGCACATATATATATATATAAACATAGACATACATATATACATACATACATTGACAAATATATATATATATATATATATATATATATATATATATATATATATATATATAAAAATACCCGCGCTTCGCAGCGGAGAAGTAGTGTGTTAAAGAGGTTATGTAAACATATATATACATATACATATATACATATATACACATATCTACATATACATATATATACATATATACATATACAAATATATATATACAGTATATACATATAAACATCCACATATATATACATATATATATATATACACATATCAACATATATATACACATACATATACACACATACATAAATACACACTTTCATGAAAAAACTTAGGGCTTTGCTACAGGATACACCCTCCACAAGTTAAGGAAGTAAAAATAAAGGTATATATTTCTGTTTTATTTAAACCTTTTAAGTTTGTATGCGGGCGGCATGGTGGCGCAGTGAAAGGTGCCAGTTAGGAGATCCGGTTTCGCTTCCCTGCGTGGAGTTTGAATGTTCTCCCCGTGTCTGTCTGGGTTTCCTCCGGGTACTCCGGTTTCCTCCCACAGTCCAAAGACATGCAGGTTAGGTGCATTGGCGATTCTAAATTGTCCGTGGTGTGTGGGTGTGTGTGGGTGTGTGCTCCCTGCGGTGGGCTGGCACCTTGCCCGGGGATTGTTTCCTGCCTTGTGCCCTGTGTTGGCAGGGATTGGCTCCTGTATTTAGGATATAGCGGGTTGGATAATGGATGGATGGACATTTGTATGCATAGCCCTATTTGCCTGTTTTTGGTTTTTTTCTTTCTTCAGTAATATTTCAGCAAACCCGGAGCTTGTCAGTTCAAATCCTGGTACTGACACCACTGTGTGACCCTGAGGAAGTCACTTCACCTGCCTGTGCTGCAAAAAACAAAAGTAATGAAACAAATTGTACCTCAGATGTTGCAAGTTGCTGGAATAAAGGCATAAGTAAAATAGATAAATATGTATTATACACATAAGAACTATTCATTTATTTTCAGTTAAGTCATCTGCAGCAAACCTTTATAAATGAGGGTTTCTCCTTTTTAGATAGTGCAAACTGTTTCTTCTTCATTGAGATTTTCTCTTGGAGAGCTTTTTTCATTTCATTGAAAATTAAAGCAGCAGCTGCCAAAATATGTAGCTTTCTTATTAATTTTTCAACATTGTGTAAAATAACTTTATAAAGTTTACACTAAAATATTACTAAAGAGATACAAAAAAAGTAAAATGCATATGTTCTTTTTCTTTAAGGAGATTAAATATTACTGAAGAAAGAAAAAAAAAAACTAAAACAGCCAAATGGGACTATGCGTACGAACTTAAAAGGTTTAAATAAAACAGAAATATACACCTTTATTTTTACTTCCTTAACTTGTGGAGGGTGTATCCTGTAGCAAAGCCCTAACTTTTTTTGTGAAAGCCCGTTTCAGTCAATAAGTCTTAAAAAGAGGTGTAAAGATATTGACAATAAGCTACGCAAACCCACCAAGACATGGAATCGTTTAAATCAAGTATCATTACATCTTCCTTTCTTAAAGAGAAGTAAGGCAGTACTTATAAGCTTACATATATATATATATATATATATATATATATATATATATATATATATATATATAGACATACATACATATATATATATCTATATCTATATATATCTATATTAAGGATCAGTTTTTTTGTGAAGCAGCCTTAACACAGCTTATCCACTGTTTTATAAACGAACGCCAAGGAAGGAGCCTTTTTATTAAATGCAAGGGTTCTTCGCTTTTTTTTTTTCTTTTTTTACGATTGTTATAGTTCTGTTTGTATACCACGTTGTCAGTTCAGCACTCTGGTTGTAATATGACCAAGCTGTGCAAGCACACTCTTGAGAATGCAACGTATAGTTGTACAGGAGAAAAGCAATCTTGCCTGAAATCAATGGCAACCTTTTGTAGGTCTATGAACTTAATTTAAACTTTAGATTTAAACGGTGCTTTCTTTCCGAAGTACCTGCACTCATGAATATGTCTGTATGCGTCAGTCACTCAAATACCCGCGCTTCGCACCGGCGAAGTACTGCTTTTAAATTTTTATTAAGAAGAAAAGAAAACCTTTTTAAATTGAGAGAAAATATACTAATAACAATTTGTTAAGGATCTGTTTTTTTGTGAAGCTGCCTTTACTCGAGTGATCACTTCGAGCTGACTTGCTGGCTAACCATAAGCGTTACCTAGTAGGTAACCACCCATACAATCAGATTGTGAATCAGACTACGAATGCCGTGAATGTAATTACCCTGATCTACATGCTGTCAAATAAACGAACCACACGCCGTGGCGCAATTTTAGGGGCTTCGCCTCTAGCGCTGACGTCCGAGGTTCGATTCCCGTAAGGGAGTAGAGTGAGCGCTTCGCAACGGCGAAGTACTGCTTTTAAATTTTTATTAAGAAGAAAAGAAAACCTTTTTAAATTAAGTCTTAAAAAGAGCTCTAAAGATATTGACAATAAGCTACGCAAACCCACCAAGACATGGAATCGTTTAAATCAAGGCGCGAGTCGAAAAACACCATCCCATAATATTAGTTAACGATTAACACATTTCTATATGTATTGTTAGCATACAATACAACTGATAATATGTTGCTCTTATTTATCTGGTGTACCGACATTTTTGCTTGTTTAACGGCTGAAATCCAACGTGGTTTGTGCCGTTCAGAATGAAAACAGTTTGCATTTATCTTTTTAATAAAAGACGAGCTTTTAAGCCTGAGAAATCACCCCGTAAATGCACACGTTTAATTGCACATGTGTTAATATGTATGCTTACACAAACTTAAAAGGTTTAAATAAAACAGAAATATATACCTTTTATTTTTACTTCCTTAACTTGTGGAGGGTGTATCCTGTAGCAAAGCCCTAACTTTTTTCGTGAAAGCCCGTTTCAGTCAATAAGTTTTAAAAACAGGTGTAAAGATATTGACAATAAGCTACGCAAACCCACCAAGACATGGAATCGTTTAAATCAAGGCGCGAGTCGAAAATCACCATCCCATACTATTAGTTAACGATTAACACATTTCTATATGTATTGTAAGCATACAATTCAACTGATAATATGTTGCTCTTATTTATCTGGTGTACCGACATTTTTGCGCGTTTAATGACTGAAATCTAACATGGTTTGTGCCCTTCAGAATGAAAACAGTTAGCATTTACCTTTTTAATAAAAGGTGAGCTTTTAAGCCTGAGAAATCACCCCGTAAATGCACACGTTTAATTGCACGTGTTAATATGTATGCTTACACAGTATTAAAAGACACTCAAAAATTAACGTCATTTACCTTCGTTCCCGCGTTTGACTCGTGCTGTAAATCTCTTCCATGTTTTTAGTTCACGTGATTACGTAGGAGGCGTGATGACGCGATACGTGACTCGCCTCCTCCATTAGAGTATATGGACAAAAAACAGGTTCCAGTTATGACCATTACGTGTAGAATTTCGAAATGAAACCTGCCTAACTTTTGTAAGTAAGCTGTAAGGAATGAGCCTGCCAAATTTCAGCCTTCTACCTACACGGGAAGTTGGAGAATTAGTGATGAGTGAGTCAGTCAGTCAGTCAGTGAGTCAGTCAGTGAGGGCTTTGCCTTTTATTAGTATAGATATATATACAGTATTACAGAAACATGGTTGCTGCATCTGTTAAGGATTTCTTGTCCGTTTCTGAGATAACCACAGGTTTATGGAGCTACAGAGGCAACTGCAAGTTGGCAGCCTTGCCTCATAATGTGCCTGTCACCTGATGGTTGATGTGGTGAATATTCTAACCCAGCCACTGACCTGGCCCTGTCACTGCTTGTTTGCTGTGTCTGTGTGTATTAAAGGGATTGCTCCCGTTTGAATAAATACTTTGGCTTTCCTGTTTTAATTGGAATAAAGTTGGTTTTTGTGAAGCCTTTGAACTCAGTGTCTTTCCCCATGTGTCAATATATATGTTTATACATACACATAGATACACATGAGTATAATATGGATATATACATTAACAGGTCACTTTATTAGGTACACCAACTACTTATTAACACAAATATCTAACCATGCATTTAGGCATGTCGACATTGTCAAGACAACCTGCTGTAGTTCAAACCAATAATCAGAATTGGGGAAAAAAAAGTGACTTAAGTGACTTTGAACAAAGCATGGTTTCAGAAACTGCTGATCTGCTGGGATTTTCACTCACAGCCATATTTAGTGTTTAGAGAGAATGGTCTGAAAAAGGTAAAATATCCAGTGAGTAGCAGTCATCTGGGCGAAAATGTCTTGTTGATGTCAGAGTGGAATGGCCAGAGTGCTTTAAGTTGATAGAAAGGCAACAGTAACTCAAACACTCATTATCACCGAGGTATGCAGAAGAGCATCTCTGAACGCACAACACATCAAATCTTGAAGCAGATGGGCTACAGCAGCAGGAGACAACACTGGGCCACTTGTGCCAGCTAAGAACAGGCAACTGAGATTACAATTTGCACAGGCTCACCAAAATTGGACAACAGAAGATTGGAAAAATGTTGCCTGGTCTGATGAGTTATGATTTCTGATGCAACATGGATCCATCTTGCTTTGTACCTACGGTTCAGGCTAGTGATTGTGGTGTAATGGTGAGGGGGATATTTTCCTGGCATACTTTGGGCCCCTTAGTACCAACTGAGCACCATTTAAATGCCACAGCATACCTAAATATTGTTGTTGACCATATCCATCCCTTTATGACCTCTGTGTACCCATCTTCTGATGGCTACTTCCAGCAGGGTAACTTGCCATGCCAAAAAGCTCAGATCATCTCAGACTGGTTTCTTGAACATGACAATGAGTTCACTATACTCAAATGGCCTTCACAATCACCAGGGGCCTCATGTATAAATGGTGCGTATGCACAAAAATGTTGCGGAAGAACGTTTCCACTTTCAAATTCCGATGTATAAAACTTAAACTTGGCGTAAAGCCACACACATTTCCACAGTAGCTCATACCCTGGCGTGTGCAAGTTCTGCGCTCGGTTTTGCAGACTGGCATCACCCATCGTCAAAGCAGTGCTACTGTTCCTGTGTGGTTACCCTTTCTTTTTTAGATCCACATCCCTGACGCGGCTTTATAAATACACTGAAATTAACCACATATTGTTTATTAGTTTAATGCATCTGATTGTAATTAACCTGTAACAATATAATGTTCCACAGATTGGTCAAACTATTCTAAATACAATAGCTGCTTTAGCGTTGTTACTCTCACTGCACTTTCTTCTTCTTCTTCTTCCAGCTGCTCCCGTTAGGGGTTGCCACAGCGGATCATCTTTTTCCATATTACTCTCACTGCACCATTTGGAGTATTTATATCACTGTATCTGAGTGGGGAATAACAGCTATACAGCAGCTGATCAGAAAAAGAATTATTGGTATACAGCATCTAGCTCACGCTGCCTCAGCCATGCTGTCTATTGAACTGCTCTCATATGGCAAATGCTTCAGAGCCTTTCCTGTACTGACCTCGCGGTTCAGAAACAGTTTAATCCCAAGAACTATAAATGCACTCAATCAGTCCACCAAGTGCTCCTTGTAGAACTGTTTGTACCAATAAATATAATTACCTCACTGTAAACTTGCGATACAGTTATAATATTGCACAACCTGAGCCACTTTATAAAGCACGTATTTATATATGATGACAATATCATTTTTAAGATGAAATGCTGCAAAATATGTTTATTATATTATACAGATAAAACTTTAACTTCATTTAAATAATCTATATTGTTAATAATTAAGCATGTGAGGACATGGTGCCGCAGCGCTAGCAAGGCGCTAGTGCTTCGTTCATGGATTGTTCCTGCCTCACGCTGTATTCTTGCTGGTGCTGGAAGGATAGATGGATAGAATAATTAAACATGTACTATGAAGATATTTCAATATTCCTTAAAAGTTTTGAAGAATCTGCGTTCTAAGCTTACAGATGGCTTAACGTCTATTACAGAGCTGATTGTGTGGTGATTGGGTATTTGGAGAAAGAAAAGTATGGACAGGAATTGGGGGTTAGTACATTTGAAAGAGACAGTACTGCTTCAATAAAGTATTTCATCGAAGGTCGCGCATGGTGCAGCAAGCATCTTGTGTGAGACATGTTCCCATGTTTAATAACATGCTTTAACTCCTATCATCATGAAAATGATATCACATGTACATCTCAGTATTAAATAGTACGTTTTTCTTTGCCTCCACTTGGCATTCGCTGAAATTCTTCTATTTTCCCTCGTGCTTTTGCCATTGTCTTTTCATAGAAGGCTGATCTTAAGGGCTGTTTATATTGATTTGCATATTCAAAGAGGCGTAATTCTGGGAGTAGTTGGAGCGGGACAGCAGGCGCGTGCACGTGTGTTACTTTTCACGCTGACCAGGATTTATGGAGTGGAAGAATGTGGAAGTTGGCGTTCGCACAGATTTATGCATCTTGATTTTTTTGTGCATAAGCACAGTTCCACTTTTGTGCTTACGTCATGTTATAGTGCGAATTCTACGCACGGCATTATGCATGAGGCCCCTGATCTCAATCCAATAGAGCACTTTTGGGATGTGTTGGAACGGGAGATTCGCATCACAGATGTGCAGCTGACAAATCTGCAGCAGCCACATGATGCTATCATGTCAATGCGGACCAAAATCCCTGAATAATGTTTCCAGTACTGTGCTGAATGTATGCCACAAACAATTATGACACTTCTAGCAAAGTGTACCTAATATAGTGGCCAGTGAGTGTATATATATATATATATATATATATATATATATACACACAGCCCTGCTGGATACCATGGGGGCCGCCAGGAGTCGCTGCAGGGAGACCCAGGGATTTATATTTTCCGTATAGCCCGGAAGTATTTCCAAGTCACAGGAATGGAAGAAATGATATACTTTTGGGCTGAAGAAAAAAGAGAAGTTTTTACCTGACCCGGAAGTGCTGGATAATCACATGGACTGAGGGCTTAGAAGCACTTCCGGGTTGAGGACTATAAAGGACTGTGGGAAATCCCAGACAGATGAGCTGAGTTGGGAGGCAGGGTGGCTAAGCGTCTGGGAGATTGGAGGATTGTTTATTTGTTATTGTTTATAAGTATAGTGGAGTGGAGGGTGCTTTGTGCACATTAGTGTCCTAATAAATATTATATTTGGACTTTTATCTGGTGTCTGACGTTTGGTCTGAGGGTTCAAGGGATCGACAGTGCCTCTATTTGTCACAATATATATATATATATATATATATATATATATATATATATATATATATATATATATATATATATATATATCTATCCATCCATTTTCCAACCCGCTGAATCCAAAGGGTGCCAACCCACCGCAGGACACACACACACAAACACACCCACACACCAAGCACACACTAGGGCCAATTTAGAAACGCCAATCCACCTAACCTGCATGTCTTTGGACTGTGGGAGGAAACCGGAGCACCCAGAGGAAACCCACGCAGACACGGGGAGAACATGCAAACTCCATGCAGGGAGGACCTGGGAAGCGAACCCAGGTCCCCAGGTCACCCAATATATATAGTGAGATGTTCAGCCCAGACACAACCAAATGGACACCAACTGTTCATAAAAACACAAGCTTTTATTATTTCAAGTGTCCCCAAACACCAGTCAGCACACTCGCAGTGCTTCTCGCACCCAATATCCTTACTTGGGCCTTCAACTGTCTGTGGGCCGCCTTTCCTCTCCTCATGGGAGCATCGTCCTGCTCCTGCTCCGACTCTAGCTCCCTGACTGTAGGAAGGCGGCCCCTTTTATATTCACCCGGATGTACTCCAGGTGCTTGCTGATGACCTTCCAGCGGCACTTCCTGGTGTGGCGGATGTGCCTCACTAGCACCCGGAAGCACTCCGGGTGTCCCTGGAAGGTTCTTGCTCCACCTGCCCAGGTGTGGCGGAAGTGCAGGTTTCCCGGGCTCCACAACACTCTGTGCGCACCCTGGCGGTGGCCATGGGCCCCTATAGGTTTGAGCCTCCTAGCTCGGTCCCCGTGGTCCCCTCCTTATCCAGGACGTATAAACTGCCTCCCGGTCCTTCCAGGCATCCTGGCTGGGTCTGGCCCCCAGCCTCCTGCGACAATATATATATATATATATATATATATACTGTATATATATACAGTGGAACCTCGAGATACGAGCACCTCTGTATACGAGAAATTCAAAATACGAGGAAAGTATGAGTGAAAAATTCAGCTGTAAATACGAGCATTGGTTCGCGTAACGAGCCATGAGCCAGGCTGTGGGTATAGCTCGCGGCTTAGCGAGGGGGCGTGGTAGCAGTTGCGAGCCGCGATCTGCGGTGTCTGCGTTTCTCACTTAAGTGCACAGGTGGGAAACTGCCCACATCCATGATTGTTCCTGTGGCTGATGGGCTGCAGCTGCCATGTCCTCCCCGCATATATAGAGAAGCGCGAGCCGGTTAAGGGGGAGAAAAAGTAAAAGAAAAGAGAGAGAGAGAGAGAGAGAGAAGGCAGGCAGGCAGGCAGGCAAGTGCAGGCTCGCGTGTAGCTGAACAGGCGAGCCAAACAGCTGAAGCAGGACGGTGTAGAGAAGGTCAGCTGCATTAAGAGTGTCTCGCCTGTTGCAGAGCCCGCAGGTGAGACGCTAACAGAGAAGAAGCACCGGCGATTGTCATCTGTTTTTTAAAGACGGCATCCTTTTGACGTTTTAACCTCGTGTTAAAGGATTGTTATTCTTGTGTATTTTAAACCTCCACTTCACAACTGTTTTAAGGATTATTTATTTAAAGATTTATTGAATGCTCTACTGCACTTTGGACACCTGTTTTGATTCTTTTAATAATCAGTTATATTATTTACCAGTGTTATTTATTAAAGGTAGACTACAGTATATATAATTTATCAGTGTTATTTGTTAGGAAAATTGATTTTTATGTTAATATATTTGGGGTGCAGAACGGATTAACTGGATTTCCATTATTTTCAATGGGGAAGTTTGTTCTAGATACGAGAAATTCGCTATACAAGCTCAGTTCTGGAACGAATTAAACTCGTATCTAGAGGTTCCACTGTATATATATATATATATATATATATATATATAGAGAGAGAGAGAGAGACAGAGAGAGAGAGACAGAGAAAGAGAAATAGAGAAGTACTGTACATAAAAAATAATTTCCTTCACAGTGTTTAGTTGCAGGATTTGGGATGTCAGGAGCAGGACTTTTAAGAATAGCATGAAAGGGTCAGCAAAAGAAAATAGTAAAGCCATCTGACAGGCTGACTATAGCACTGTGATTGTTCCCATGTTATTGACAGGTATGAGTCAGCACTACTGTACACAGGCACTGCACTTTCAGTCACAGAGTGAAACAGACTACAAAATCCTTTCAGATTAAAAGATGACCTCCTAGCAAAGGAACTTTTGTAAAAGTTGTGGCTATGTTCTGAATAAACTATAAGCTATTAATGATTTAAGCAGTAAAATGGTTGAATAATAATTGTAAGGGTTCAATTATTGTAAATGTTTTAGAGAAATACTTTAAAACACACCCAGGAGATGTTTCAGAGACTGAAGACATATTTTCACAGATGTAACAGCATCTGTGACAAATATATTCGTGAATTCAATAAATTGGAAATACACAGTGTAATCAGAGCTCTAAACAAATATTGTTTCTTAAGCAAACAGATTACTGAAATATTTATGCCAGCAATTCATCTGCAGAAATTAAACTATATTCAGCATATAAACAGGTTTAAAACAAACAGATCTGCCAAAACAGCCATCAGGGCTACTGACTTTCTGACTTTGTGGTATGCTGTAAATTGAGATATGGAATTCAAGTATACTTTTCTGTTTAAAGAAAAAAAAAGTTACAGAGCTAGAGAAATTGAGAATTTTAAGATTCTAAAAACTGTCATTTTTCAGTGTGTGTTAGAAAGTTAATGCTCTAAGTTAAATTCATATTAGTGTTTGCTTAATTTGAATAGAATATAATTTTCTCTCATAGTCATAGATAATGGTATAGCCTTTTACCCCCTGTAAGTTAATATGAAATAGAACATTCTTACTATAACTAAGATACAGTGTGTTAACTGAGTCAGTTGTTGTTTAGAAAATAAATCCCGGCGCTTGCATTTGCAGCATGAAAATGGGATATGCATACAGTTTTCTGACCATTCAGAAATGGTTCAACTATATAAGCAAACATAAAGAAATGAAATAAGATTTTTAAGCATTAAACAGGGCTTTTCTTAAACAAGAACTTTTCTATTCTTTGCAATATAATTTTTCTCTCTATTTTGTGTGAACTGTTTTACTTTGAATTTTTACTTTTTTTTATTTTAAATGAAGATATTTTGCCTGCTGAATACCATTTTGCAAGCTAGTGCTGCCGGTGGCGCAGTGGGTAGCGCTGCTGCCTTGCAGTTGGGAGATCTGGGGGCCTGGGTTCGCTTCCCAGTCCTCCCTGTGTGGAGTTTGCATGTTCTCCCCGTGTCTGCGTGGGTTTCCTCCCACAGTCCAAAGACATGCGGGTTAGGTGGATTGGCGATTCTAAATTGGCCCTAGTGTGTGCTTGGTGTGTTTGTGTGTGTCCTGTGGTGGGTTGGCACCCTGCCTGGGATTGGTTCCTGCCTTGTGCCCTGTGTTGGCTGGGATTGGCTCCAGCAGACCCCCGTGACCCTGTGTTCGGATTCAGCAGGTTGGAAAATGGATGGATGGATGGAAGCTAGTGCTGCTGCTTTGGTAATTTTTGGTAAACGCAGCTACAGTGTGCAATTCTTTAAAATGTTATGTATGGAACATTTATGTACTTCTTCAAGAAGCTGAGAGAAATTCTTTCCTTCTCCATCACAGAGATCAGATTCACCCTTTGTAGCTCATCCACCAAATGCAATCAAATGCTAGCTCCCACACTTGTTGCTCTGCTCTGGTTCAAATGCTGTTAACTAGCTGAGCTAAAGAAGGTCCTCTGCAGCTCGATTAGATAGCATTGCTGTTAACAATGATATTGCATAACAGGTTTTGAAAAGTCAAAATAAATACAAATGACGAAAATCACTTGCTACATTTAACTTTTTATTCAATTATTTCAGATCATGTAATATTTTTTTTTGGGTAGGCATAATATAATTTTCTGAGATTCCCTGTAATAATCTGATTAATGATTAGTAACCATTTTTACATAACAATGGAATGAGCATAGCTTTGAGACCCATACAGGAAACATTGTGTTGAGTACACTGCTGATTAATTAATTATAAATTTTATGGACTACACAGAAACACATTTCCTTTTTCACAAAGGGGCCTCCTTTATGCTAGTTTCTTGCAAGACTACAGATGCATTTTTTTAAAGAAGAAACTGCAAAGCCTATTGCATCTCACAACCTGTTACCGACCTCAGGATTTCCTGACCACTTTGTTTCCTTGTGATTTTGCTGATGCAGAGGTTTATTTCATGTTTAGTTAAACCATATGTAACATAACACTTTTGAAACCACTTAATCCGGTGCATGGCCAAAACCAGAACAAAACAGTCTTCATTGAATTTATAAATGCTATTTTCATAGTAGTGTAATAAAAGTTCGCAAAACCAAATTACATATTATTCTTCATCTTCACCAAATGAGGTTAATCAAAACATGCAGCTTTTCAAATGCAGTCAATTCGATAGAAATGCTCCAATTGCTACAGCACAAAATGAAGGAATGACTAGCACCAGTTTATTCTTAAAAAAAGTAAATCACAGAATGAGCAGGAGACAGAGCTGGAGGTAGCAGAGTTAAAGATGCTAAGATTTGCACTAGGTGTGGCGAGAATGGATAGGATTAGGAACAAGTACATTAGAGGGTCAGCTCAAGTTGGGCAGTTGGGAGACAAAATCAGAGAGGCGAGATTGTGTGGGTTTGGACATGTGCAGAGGAGAGATGCTGGGTATACTGGGAGAAGGATGTTAAGGATAAAGCTGCCAGGGAAGAAGAAAAGAGGAAGGCCTAAGAGAAGGTTTATGGATGTGGTGAGAGAAGACATGAAGGTGATGGGTATTACAGAGCAAGATGCAGAGGACAGGAAGATATGGAACAAGATGATCCACTCTGGAGACCCCTAATGGAAGCAGCAGAAAGAAGAAGAAGAAGAAGAACATGCAAGTAATTATTATTGGGCTGATTCCTTTTTCTAATTGAAGAGCAGGCCTTGTGGTTTAAAGTCCAGCATGTTAGTGACACAACACAGGAAATAAACCATCCTAAATTGGATCAAACAGTGGTGCTTGGTAAACCAGTTAAGAAATCACTAGGAAAAACAGGAATGGAAAATTCTACTTTTTTGTCTATCATATATTCATTTTTAGTACCATAGCAGGGTCACAAGATGCAGAATCTATTCTGGTAGCACCAGGCATAAGGCAAGAAACCAAAACTTTCATTACTATTCACATTAACTAGGTTAATGGAAATTGAATTCTTTCTGTCATCAACATTGGTTTAATGACCAGTTCCCAGGATAACCCAAGTTAACCAGTTTTCCTGGTGTTAACTTTCCTAAAAGCTCTACTGACATTGTGTACCAACCAATTTCAACAATCTGTGCAATGGATTGAGTTTCTCCCAACATCTTTACCACACATGTCACAGCCATTCACCCATTTCTCTCAGTCCTCCTGATCTTTCTTCACTAACCATCATCTTGGTCTTCTTTGCATTTACCTTGAGGATGTTCATTTTCAAGCTATCTTTCAATTTCAGTAGCTTCTCCTTCACTTCCACTTCACTTTTTGCCATCAAAACAAGATCATTGGCATACAAGAGCTTCAATGGCAATCCTTCATGCATTTCTCTGTTCACCACCTACTTTGCTATCATGAAAAGCGACAAACACAAAACAAATTCCTGGTGCACTACTTCTATCCACTGTTCTAACCACTGTTAATGCTTCCCCATGTGTTGACATCATTGCAGACAGTCAAAAGTTAATCCACACTTAATTTTCTCAATGCTCACTTAACCACCTCTTGTGGCACCCTTTTGACAAATTTAAAATGCATACTGTAATTCATTTTTTTTTCAGTTATGCTTTTTCTGCATTTTACTCACACACAGATTGTATTCTTTCTATCATTTATATTTTACCTACTTTGTAAAAGTTGTTTTATGGAATGATTTTGTCTGTGTTAAGTTGTAATTACCACCAGACTATATAGGTCAAAGTGACTGACATCGAAGAGAAGTTTTTTTACTTTCAATGCATCAAAGTATTTGTGTTACTTAGTAACTTTTCTTTACAAAGTATTTGTGTTACTTAGTAACTTTTCTTTACAGAGTATGAATTCCGAGGCTACATCAAGGATGATGATGTAGAAGTAAAACAAAGTGATTGACTTTAAGTCATAAGCACAGAAAAAGTCAAACAAGAAAACAATACTTGCAGAAACAGGTTTGAGCTTTCCTTGGACTTGCTGGTTATTACAGATGATTCCTTATAAATTTTGCATAAAGAGCTGCTCCTCTCACTGACCTGACAAAGGACAGAAAAAACAGTACCATTGTCTGGACTGGATTGTCTAATCTGACTTAAAAGGCGCATTGTTGTCATTCCTGGTTGTGCAGAATCTGAACTTTTGTAAGGAATTCATTCGACAGATGGATGTAAGTGCTTTTGGTTTAGGAGCATTGCTTTCTATGTGTTTTGATGGGGATCAACATCCCATCATATTTCTGAGCAGGAAATTGCTCCCCAGGGAGCATAATTACCCAACCATTGAGAAAGAATGTTTGGCTATTAAGTGGGCGGTGGAGACCCTCCGCTACTACTTATGAGGTCGGCGGTTTACCCTGGTGACTGACCATGGTCCACTCCAGTGGCTCTACAGACTGAAGTCTGTAATGTCTGGCTCACTCAGTGGTTTATTAGCTTGCAGCCATTTGCTTTTGATGTTCGCTACTGCCCTGGTGTTGTGCCCTTCAACACTGATGTTCTCTCGTGTCTGGCCGAGCCCGGCGTGAACAAAGCTCCTGGCTGGTGTGATATTTATGAGCTCTTTTGAGACCCTCCCCAACTATGCTGCATGCCGAAACATGGCACAGGTTTGTGACACCACCAAGGCAACTCCAAGTTCACGGCCTCCCCATGTAACATGTCTGTCACCCAATGGTTGACGCGGGGAACATTCTAACCCGACCACTAACCTGACTGCTCCTATTTTGATTGGAATAAAGTTGGTTTTTTTGAAGCCTCAACATATTCTTTCAGGTGCAAAACAGTAACTCACGTGTCACACCACCTTGTCCAACCAAGTTTTAATCAAATCATTTCCAATAGAATTATAATAAAAATGACATACTTAATTTATACTTCTTAGGCTTTGTTGTCAATCCGGCCACCCTCAAAATGTTAAGCACCACTTGCAGGCGGTCAAGATGCAACCTCAAATCATCACTGAAAATGACCAAATCATTGAGATATGCTCCATCATATATGGAATGGGGTCGCAGAATCTGATCCATCATCCATTGAAAAGTCAACATTGCATCATAGAGACCAAAAGGAAACCTGGTGTGTTCAAACAACCTGTCTGGAGTGGCAAATGTGGTCTTCTTGTAACTGGATTCCTCTGTGGGCACCTGCCAGTACCCCTTTGTGAGATCCAGGGTGGAAATACAGTATACAGGACTTGCCCGAGTTTCTCCAACAAGTCATCAATACACAATATTGGATAGGCATCAAAGTTGGAGATCTTTTTCAGGCATCTAAAATCTATATTGAACCGAACTGAGCCATACGGTTTTGGAACCAGACCAGTTCTGGGCTTGGCCACTCACTTTTACTTTTGTGATTTACACCGAGTTTGAGCATTTGGTTCACCTCCTCACTTATCACCTTCCTTGTTGCTTCCAGAAGACAATACAGGCACATCTGTATTTTAACGCTGGGTTCTGTTATGATCTTGTGTTCTGCAATTTCCATCTGGCTGGGCACAGACGAAAAGACAACAGAGTTCCTTCCGATCAGCGACAGCCTTCTGGGTGTCCATCATCACCACTAGCAACCTCCATCTGAGAGACTGCTGTTGACGTGGCCAGCACCTCCTAGAGTTCATGCCACTCCTTCAAAAGATTCACATACAAGATTGGTATAGGCTTTTATCGGCCGGGAATCTTGACCTTATAATATATGGGAGACATACGTTCTTCCACTACTGCTGGACCCAGACACTGCTTGAAATTTTTGTGAGTCAGACGGGATGAAAACCAGTACCTGATTGCCTTTTTTTGAATTTGCAAAGTTTGCTTTTCTTGTCATAATTATGTTTTTGCACCTCCTGTTCAGACTGCTGATTCTCTGCTGTGATACAGGACAATTTAAAAATCTGTTCTTGGAGCGAAATGACCCGATCAACAAATCTCATACTGTGAGTTGCATTGCAAACTCCTGTCCATTTCTCCTGAAAAATATCCAACACCTCTTGTGGTTGGCAGCCAAATAACAGTTTGAATGGACTCAAGCCTGTGGATGCTCAGGGGGACAAACAGGAGCAAACAGGAGAAAGGGCAACACAGTGTCCCAGGAGGTCAGGTCATCATGGGACAATCACCAAATCATCGGTTTTAAAGCCTTGTTAAATCTTTCAGTCAGGTCATTCATCTGCGGATGATAAACACTGGTGCTCAATTATTTAATTATAACATTCTCAAACAGCTGCTTCATGATGCGAGAAGTGAAGGGTGTACCCTGGTTAGTTGAAATCTCAACAGGAATGCCAATATGTGTGAATATTTCTGATAAAGCCTTAGCAACAGCTTGGGTGTTGGCCATCCGCAGAGCGGCCACCTCTGGGTACCTTGTTGCATATTCAACCAACACAAGCATGGCATGTACTGTTAACCATTTTTACTCTTGGGAAGTGGAACTACAATATCTAACCCAACCCTCTCAAAAGGGACATCCAAAATAGGCATCGGTGAGAGGGGAGCCCTAGCAGGTCTATAAGTGGAAGCAACTTGACAGTCAGGGCAGGCTCTACAAAACTGCTCCACATCTTGGCCCATATTCAGCCAATAAAAGTGTTTCGAAATGCAAAACGTTGTCTTCCACATGAAAAGGTGACTCCCCAAGACATGGGTGTGAGCAATTTTTAAAACCGTCTTTCTATGCCTACTTGGGACCACCAACTGTCCAATCAGCCCTTCCCTTATGCAATCAGAAATCATCCGATATAAGAAACCATCCTTAATCAAAAAATGTGGTGTTTTGAAATTCAGGCCTTCCTGCTTCATATAGTAATATATTCATATAGTAATATATATCCCACTCAGAATAGAGTACAAGGTCTTTCTCCTTACCCCTCATACCTCCTCACGCACCCTCCGCTCTGTACACACTAACACTCTCCAAGTCCCTAGAACCAAGCTTCGCAGTATGGATGATAGGGCTACCTGAGAGCCCCACAGTCGACTGATGTTTTTAAACGAAATCTAAAAACTCATCTTTTTAGAAAGACATTTTGTTAAAGTATTTATAGATTTTCTTGTTTTATTACTTTATTTTTACTTTGTAGCACTTTCAGATTGCTAAAATATAAAGTGCAATATAAATAAAATTTATTATTATTATTATTATTAGTAAGCATCGTTTGCGTCAAGTTCTTGTTTAAATGCAAAGTCTAGGCAGTTGTCAGCCTGTTGCAGTCATGCAAACTCTTTCAGAGTGTCAGTCCTGTTCCCCATGGCCCGAAGCAGCACCTTGCTCTTATCCAGACATTTTTTCAGGGCCTGTAGATGTTGTCTGGCTTGTGGAGACTGAAGGTGCAAACGGCTGTTGCATAGAGCCCTCCAATTGTCCCAGACTCTCAGGAGAGGGGGCCGTCCCTTACCTCACTGGACAAATCAGGTTCAGTCTCTAAGCTGGCCCCTTGACTAACCTTGTGAGCGGTGAGGCCATCTCTATCTGCTATAGAAAGAGATGCTCTGCAGGTGGCTAGGATGCGTGGGAAGGGGGCATTCCTCTTCCCTATTAAAAGAGGCCAGGGTGAAGTATCTGATATGGTAATCCAAACTTTAAAGTTCCTTCATTTAAATTTCAGAGGGAATAAAATAGTCGCATATCTTTAACGTCTCCATGAACACAGAGAATGTTCACAAGGTCTGTCTTTGTGTACAGGATCAGCTGAAGCAAGTCACAGCAAACTACACAGAGGTCACTACCAGCAGGGTCGGGATTTCACATCCAGCCAACTTAATAGAGACCTTAAAATTGTTTTTTTTCAACACCCCAGGGGAAACCTGTGACCCACACACCTGGGCCAGACTGAAGTCTATGGACTGTGCAGGTGGGAGGTGGCAATCCCAAGCCCGATGCCCCAACTGATCATAGCGAAAGCACCTGCATTCGATCTCAACTGTAGAGTTCCTATGATAGTGCCTTCTCCCTGTGGCATAGGTTCATGTGTCCCCAGCAGTTGCGTCAGTGATCTCTAGGAGCCTGTGTCTGAGCAGGAGAAATCAAAACAAGGAGTGGCAGCAGATGCTGGTCTGAGGAAAGGAGAGGATGAGTTGGAGGCGGAGACTGCGACCCATAGCTTCAGTGATTAGCCAATGGGTGGGGACACAATGGTAGGACAAAGTTGGGGCCAACTTAGGATAACCCCTCTGTTTCCAGGTGGCTTGGCTACCCTCCAGTCTGCAGGTCAGGTCTAGCAGTGAGTGGACATTGTTCTGGACCATCTCATTACAAAGGTCTTTATTTGATGCACTTGAAGGTGTCTCCAGGAAAACAGTTTTGGATTAGATCCACTAAGTCCTGGACCTGCCCCCGGATGGGGAGATCTGGATCAATCTGTGACAGCCGAAACAGATGTCTCTTGGCCAAGGGGCTCATTGCCGTATGGAGGAAGATCTGTTGCTTCAGGAAATCATAAACATCAACCTGTTCAGGAAGGTTTTGCATGATCTGTAGGGCCTCCCTAGTCAAAAAGGGAGCCAAAATAGCTGCCCAGCCTTTCTAGTCCCAATGCATCAGTGCTGCCATGCATTCAGAACAGAATAGGAGACACTCCGGGTCATCCAAGAGAGCCATCTTCACCAGCACATCTCTGGGAGGGGCTAGGGCAGGAGCCTCATCCGAGTCCGGTGGGAGTATAGCATTGTGTGCCTTTTGAGGATCCATCGGTGCAAGACCCCAATCATGGAACTTTATGGCAAACGAGTCACTGTCGTACACCTGAGAGAATACAATGAGTCCAAAGGTTTCATGAAAACCAACTTTATTCCAATCAGAACAGGAACAGTCAGAGTATTTATTCATACGGGAGCAACCACTTCAATACACACAGACACAGCAAACAAGCTGTGACAGGGCCAGGTCAGTGGCCAGGTTAGAATTTTCCCCTCATCAACCATCAGGCGACAGACATGTTACACGGGGAGGCTACGAACTTGCAGTTGCTTTGGTGGCACCACAAAACTGTGCCATGTTTCAGCATGCAGCACAGGTGGAGAGTGTCACGAAAAAGTTTAAAAATCTCACAAAATGCAAGTAAGAATTTCGCTGTCCTCTGTACATGTAACAATATTGACTTTATAAACCTATGAATTGTAAGTAATAATGATACACTTACACAAGACATCATATTCTTTCATTATTTTAATGAGATTGGTTGAGTGTTCTGCAAAAATGTCAAAAGCTGACTGATCATCTAACTTTCTTATCCTAATTGCTCCTTACTACTGCACTCTATGGCTAAATATTGCTCTTTCTTTAAGCCTTTTTTTGATCAAGTGCTTAGCATCTCTTTTTATTAAATTCTTGTGTCCCTAATTGTTTTGCCTAAACATTAAGTCATGGCAAAACAGATGCTGACAGGGAGTTGGTTTTGTTTGAACGTCAAATGCATAATTACATAATTTCCCCCTTACGGCGGAGTGGTGGCTCTGAGGCTAGGGATCTGCACTGGCAGTCGGAAGGTTGCTGGTTCGAATCCCGCAAACGCCAAAAGAGACTCTGCTCAGTTGGGCCCTTGAGCAAGGCCCTTAACCTGCAATTGCTGAGTGCTTTGAGTAGTGAGAAAAGTGCCATATAAATGCAATGAATTATTATTATTATTATTACCTGTTCCCATTTACATTTTCATCTTAGTCATACAGTATTTTAATGAAAGCTTTCAACTTAAATTTATTTTCCTTTTAATAAGTCTACTGTTAAATGATTTAAATGTACATGACATCAGCTGCAGGAGATGGAAATGTTTTTTTTCAAAATCGAAAATAAAAAATTACTAATCAGGTTCTAGCTTATTTGTATTCTAAAATGCATTTCATTAAAGTTGAAGACAGGATATTTTGTTTTAGTGGACAATTAACTTCTAAGTAAACCAGAGCCCTGTCTGCTGTTGGTTCCTGCCTTATGCCTGATGTAGATGGGATAGAGTCAGACCCCTCAGACTCTGAAATGGGGTTAAGCATGTTCAGTAATGAATAAATTAATGGAGAGAAGTTTGAATTTAGCTCAAACTATCTTGAATTTCCTAAACATTATCTGCTCTACAATGGTAAAATATGCAAAACTATGAAATTAAGGCAATCCTATATCTGAACATTTAATTAGTCAGTAGAAAATGTACAATTGATTAAAATACAAACACACTGCTGCTTGATGATTAAACTCAATAGGGTCGTAACAAGTATTGTTCTGTATGTTTAATGCACTGTACTAAAATTTGTTAAGACACCTTGAATTATTAGGCAGACATTCTTTATGATAATTCATGATGTTGCTGCTTCTTCTTTTGGTCTTTCCTTTACTTTTAGAAAAGTATTTAAAATGCATCATTTGGAGTGAAGAATTGTATGTGGCAAATACTGATGTTAAACTAGGTGGAACAGTAGATTTTGGGGTGAGGTCAGTATAATCAGTAGTCATGGAGATGGAGGCTGGTGGCATGTTGCATACTGAATAACACATCAAACCTGTTTTATCTTGTGCAGACTGGATGGACTAAGTCTCTAAAGATGTCACACTCTACAACTAGAAATCAGGGAGTGCACCACAACTGCAGCCAACTCACTAAGATTATGTAAACAAAGTCTGCAATTAAAAATCATTGGAGAAACTGTGTAGTGTGATGAGGTCTTAAGTTGAATTTATTATAAATATAACTACATTAAGTCAATGAGGCAAACTTACTACTTATTTAATTTTTGCTCAACAAAATTTGTATGATCTTGACCAAAATCACATTTCATGTGCCTAACATTTTTATAATAATAAAATATATGTTTACTTATTTAGATTATTGATGCTTTTCCATCACACCTAGTGTATCTAATCTGTTACTTGCAGTACAGAGTACAAGATGTTATATTGTACATACTGAAATAAAAATAATCATTAAAATATGTATGTAAGCTCGCAGTTGAGAGACCTGGTGACCCAGGTTCGCTTCCCGGGTCCTCCCTGCGTGGAGTTTGCATGTTCTCCCCGTGTCTGCGTGGGTTTCTTCCGGGCGCTCCAGTTTCCTCCCACAGTCCAAAGACATGCAGGTTAGGTGGATTGGCGATTCTAAATTGGCCCTAGTGTATGCTTGGTGTGTGGGTGTGTTTGTGTGTGTCCTGTGGTGGGTTGGCACCCTGCCCGGGATTGGTTCCTGCCTTGTGCCCTGTGTTGGCTGAGATTGGCTCCAGCAGACCCCGTGACCCTGTGTTCGGATTCAGTGGGTTGGAAAATGGATGGATGGATGTAAGCTCGTTTTGGATAAACAGCATCTCAGCCAGTCCATATTATTTTTTTATTTATTAGTGCAGCATATACCAAACTTTGCTCCTACCTGAATACCACCAAACAGTGTAAAGGAAACATATTACTTTAAACTTGCTACGCTTTTATTTTTATTACTATTATTATTGCGTAAGTCAGTGTTTTCTTGTTAGTTTATTCCGAATAGGCAGCAATAGAATTTTCTAAATTTAAAGTAATCTTTTGTAGTTTTGAAAACTCTAATGGGAAAGATGGGTAATGCTGGACACAGAGCAGCAATTGGATGAATCGAGAAACTGTAAATTGTAGAACTCCTGAAAACACAGGGGAAAGGTGCCAAGACTTTTTAAAGTGGCTAGGTGTATACAGCTGGACTTTATCTTGAACAGAAGGCTGAGATGCATACAGTGCCATAAGTCAGTCTAGACGGATTACTACTGTGTCAGTTTTAAGCCTTGCCAACCAAGTCAACATGACACACATTTGTTTATTTCTTGTGTGTGACAGTAAAGTAATGTGCTTAGCAGTCTTTCATAAATCATTTTTTGTATTATTTTTAATTAAAAAAGTTAAAAATGTAACAGATACTACTTTAAATAGTTCTTTCTTGCTATACATATGCTATGTGTGTGGATTGCTAAACAAGCTATATTTTGACTTTTAACATGTTCAAAATCGGATTTGTTATGTATGAAATTAATATCTGAATATGAAGAAGCTTTAGCTTGAATTAACTTTAACATACAAAGTCAAACAAAATTTGGAATTAATTCTTAATCTACTGTAGAAGGTCAAATTTTAAACATATAAAGTCAAAATCCAAAAATGTGCAAGTGATTATTGACTATATAAATATAACTGAACCCACTTTGTCCAATTCAAGGTCACAGTGGTCATAGCTTATTATGACTGAACAACCCTGAATAAGGTACTAGATCATCACTGGGCACTCCAACTCTGACAACCAAACACATTCACCAGCCAGTTTATTGTTCCCAGTTAACCGACAGAGGAAAAAACACAAGCAGACATGGGGTACATTTGCAAATACCACACTGACAAAGTAAATTACTATATATCCAGTAGATATAAAGAACCAAGACAAAAAAAAACAAATATCATACAAATCAAAATCAGGGGTAATGTCCTCATTATATCCACAGGGTTATTGTTCTGTGTATCTAGTGGGGAAGCTCCTCAACTCTCTAGATGGTGAGTAGACATCATGGCTCACTTCCTCCAAACCAAATCTTCACACAGGATATAGCGTTTAAATTCTGCCTGGGATTTACAGACTCCTTAGAAACACTTTATTGTAATTCTGTCAAGTCTCGTGGCCACCAGGTCATAAGACCTTTACTACCATGCAATGTGAAATACAATTGAAGCCCAGGCCTGTATGGTTTTTTTTATAGAATGTCTGCTGTTTTTAATTGACAGTTGGGCAGTTGACAGTCCAACCTGCCGCAGTCAATAAATTTTTGCCAGTCCTATAATGGTTATCTGTCACTTGAAGTATATGCATATCAGAGAGACAGTCTGCAGAGACAGGTCAGAATGTTCCCTGAATGGCTTTCATACCCACATACGTATATATGATGGTGCTCTATGTCTGTTGTTCTCCATTTTGGGCCATTCTTCTGTTCACTATCTGATAGCAAACAGCACACAGCAGCATGTAGCCTTTCATAGTTTTTTGCTATGGATTCCTGACTCTCTTAATCTGGCAGTCATCTTCTGAAGTGTCTTTGCTGACACTCTGCTCTAACTGTCAAAGTCCCATCAGACCATGTGGTCACACTCAGGTTTATATTATCATTTGCATCTCTCCCAGACTCTTGAATTTACAGAGCAGCTTGCAGACTTAATCCTGCTGATCAGGCTAATTGCTTAAGTGTCCGTTGCACATAATGATTTGCAAGCTACTTTAAATTAAAAAATAGAGTATAAGAATTCCAAATAGCACATTCCATAACCTGTATGTGACAATATAAAAATCATTTTTTCACCCTCATAAGGATGAAAAATAGTATTTTTTTTACTATTATCATAAAATATTCTAATAAAAATAAAATATTTTCAAAGCAAAGATTTATAAGAATGTACTGTAGGTTGGTTTTATGACACCAGTGTAGAAGGACCAAATATAGAAATAAGAGAGCATCCTTAAAAATTTAATCAGTATTACTGAATATGTATTATCACCATATTATAGTTATATTATGGTTTAGTGTAGTTTCTGCATATAATATGCTTTAAAATACACAATCTATCAAGCAAGAACAAGCCAAACTCACATGATGGACTATGGTGTCCAAGAAGAGCAAAAATGTTACACATACAGGTATGCATTTACTGAAGAAAATAGATGTTAATTAAAATGTATTGCTATTCCATTAAATTTCTTAATGTGAAAACTTTAAAATTTAGTGACTAACTCTTCATATTTAAATGGTATTTAATTTAACTTAAATGTTGCAACCATTTTAACATTTCCTCATTACATTTCAGCACTACATACAGTATATTGCATAACACCTGTTTTCTACAGCTTAGAAATATAGCATGATTATTTTTTCCTTAATAGTCAAAATATAATTTTTTTATAAAATGATTTTATATGAGGTAGAATTAATTAAAACAATGTTTTCATAGTAAGTTGTTCAAATCTTTTGATTACTACTCTATTCGTCACTTCACCCTCCCTCCATTTGTTTTGTGATGGTCACTGTGGAAGCACACAGAGGTGGCCAGTCTAAAAATACGTTATTCCTACATACGTATTTTAGTTCCTAGGCACTCCAGACCAGATAAGAGATATATTCTTTGCACCATGTCCTGGGTCTTCTCCCAGTCAAGTGTTCCTGACATCCTTACTGTATGCCTAAAACACTTCAACTAATTCTTCTGTGTGGAGAGACAGTTGTTCTACTCCACAGTTTTAACATATTATGAGGCTGCTCATCCTGTTATATACAACAGAGTGGGAGTGGTAACCCTGTGTATTAGCACCATCTCTGCCAGTTGCAATTTAGATCACATTTTTTGGTCACCAGACTGAGATTGAGACTATATTTAAAACTTTGGGACACAGACATATAGTCACATAGACAGCATAAATTAATTTGTCAGTTTCACACTTGCCTTAGCCCACTGTCATGACCAAGACATTGATCTACTTGAATGCCTTCACTTGAGGCTCTTCCAGAAAAAGAGCACAACCTCAGATTTGGAGGTGCAAATTGTCAACATAACATCATTTCCCAACCTACTGTACTTATTCCAGTTTGGGATGGTATTGAGCCAGAGCCTATATGGAGAACATACAGTATGGCATAGCCAGGAAGCAAATACCCACACCTGCTCTCACAATTTTAAATCGGCAATGAGCCTAACACACAAAAGTCTTTGGCAATGTGGAAGGAAAACTAGGGTACCCAAAGGAAAAACATTTACAGACATGACGGACACATGCAAACCTAAACATTGACCAGGGTTGAGATTCAGATGTAAGTCGCTGAATTTGTGAGGTGGCAGTATTAACGATTGTGCTATCCTGTCACCATTACTGATACAAATTGTAATAAACTGGTACATTTTAGACTTTAAAGCTGTGGCTATCTGACAAGTTAAATCTTTTACTGGGCCTTTAGGTGAGGCAACTCTTTTTGCCCAGCAAAAAAAAACAAAAAACAAAAAAACATTGTAATAATAATAAGCTGATTTTGAAATGTATCACTTATTGCTAATATAAACTGTCTTTCCGTGGTGGACCTGCATTTTTGGGGCCCTGAAGCTTGAACTGTTATTTGGGCCCCTTCGCAACTAGCAGCTAGGTCTGGGTAACCACTGTGATCATAGATCACCAATTGTTTTTTTTTTAAGATTTAACCACTACATCTCAGATTTTGATTATAATTGCTAAACTGGATTACCTTACACGTCAAAGTCACTGGTGTGAATGAAAACTTTTCTATGCCATATACTTTTCCAGTTATGGGGGGATGAAAATTATGGAAATGATATATATACATGCGTGATGCATCCAAGATTCTTAAGATATTGATTTAATGATTACTCCTGTGTCATTCTCTCTCTCTCTGTCTCTTGCTCTGGCTCCCTGTTGGTTTCACCTCTGGAGCACCATGCTATCTTCGCACACTATGTTAAAAAGGTGCTTGCCGTGATTTCCTGTGGGAATGGCTTCTGCTGATAGCCACTTCAACATTGCCTTTGCCAGCTGGGTATCTTATTACATGTATTTAATAGCAGTGAATTTTGCAATGCTCCAATAGGGATAAATAAATGAAAAGCAAAACAAAACCAATAAACTTTTCTCAGATGTAAATATCACAGAGAAAATGACAACAAAGAACATTACTCATAACATTTTGAACATTATTTTCTTAACTCATCTAAATTTTATTTTATTTAACAACTAATTGAAATTAGCTTCACAGCACATTTGCTTTCTGTTTTTTTGTTTTATCACCAAGAAACAAACCTCAAAGCAAAGATGATGTTATTCATAAAAGCAATAGATCTGTGTCCTCTGGAGTGTTTTTGGTTTCACTCAGGAGGGATTCTAGAGCATCTTTTTCTTGTTCAAGGTTCTTTTTCTTGTGACAATAAAACCATTATCTTTCAAGTCAGCTGTCCATTGATACAGCACTGTAGGAGAGACTTGCCCTGAATTACTAGATGTCAATAATTATTTTTATGAGGATTATATAAATAGGCTTTTTATGTTATTTTTCCAATCAAAACATATAAGCATTATTTAATGCAATTAATGCAAAGGACAGTAACCGAAGGTATTAGAATAATAATACTAGTTATAAAAGTATTCTTTGCTGCACAAAAGTCCATAGATTTCTTTATTGCTGACTAGCTGTTCCCCGCGGCTATGCCTGCATAATAGTGAAACGGGACAAACTTTAAAAATCAATTAAAAAAATTGTAATCATTTATATTGAGAAGCATTTATATTGATAGCTTTCATATCCGAGTGCCTCTTGATATACAATATTTTTGGTTTTGCTCTCATGGGTGAGAATATAGCTGTGATCTCTTTGCAAAAAAATGTAAAAACTTGGCAAGGTATCTCTGGCCAAGTGGAAGGTAGGTACGTTCCAACGTCAAATGTCGCCAATGTATCTGATCGTGCTCAGCTCTGATGGGAAAGTGTCCCCCGCGTGGGAAGAAGACCACATGGCTGTGACATCTCTGCCAATGAGCAGGTAACCTCTAAAACACTGTGATTACTCTTTAACAATCTCTAGATGATAATGTCTGCTGAACAAACAGGTATCACTAGCTAAGCGGAGGCAAGGTACACTCCAACAAGTGGCGAGGGGTAGAGTGACTCGAATGGAGGCTGGTGCATGAGTGAGAAGGGCCCCACCCGGCTTCCTACTCCTGAGGTCCAGCCTCCCCCTTCCCTCAGCCCCTAGCCTGTCTCTTGGATTTGCGTGAATACTTCAAAATGAAAACCGAAACTGAACTATAATACTTAGTGCGGTGTGAGAAGTTGCAAAATCAACTAGAATGTTGAAGCGAATTGTAGAAAAAAATCTGATCTAAATCCATTAAGTAGTTGTCGTGTGAAAAGCGGACAGACAGACAGACGTTGGAGTTTATATATAGAGAGATTATCTATAACCGCACAAGTAGTATCAGAAAATATGCAATGTACCTACTGGCAAATATATAAAGTGTATACATTGAGTGGCTACATCACCTAATAGCAAGCTTGTCATTTCATTCATCCTCAGAACAGGATTTATTCATCAAGGAACAGACTTTACAAGGGGTTAGCAGTTTTGTCCCATATTAGCTATAATACCACTTTGCATCATGTTCAGTACCTTGTTTGAATTCAAACATTATAATTCCTATCAAATAAAATTGTGTTCTAGATAATTATTTTATTGTTCTACAGTAAATTATCAAGTTGAACTGGAAACTGTAAAATCACCTGGACCAAATCCTTTCATCAGGCTTTATCCCCGACTTTTATGACACTGGATTACAGCAAACTAAAATCTAACCCAGCAGCAAAGAAGAACAATGTAGGATTCATGCCTACAGTAGATGAAATTCAAGTCCATCCCAGAGAAAATTCACGTGCACACTCACACTCATTCATACTGGGATCATTTAAAATTACCAATCAACATGTATTTGAACTGAGTCAGGAAATCCACAGGACAACAATAAGAGCATGAAAGATTTACAAAGGAAAGTCATCTGGTTGAGGGCTGTGAAATCTAAGGGGCCAGCCTTATCCTATGCATCCTCTGTTACTTTGGATCAAAAATGTGTTTAAATAAATGATGATGAAAACCGGTGTGGCCTAAAGCCTGTAGTGCTCATCTTTAAAGGGTTTAATTTTGTTGTGTGGCCCTTAGCAACTCACTTAATGTTTTCATTTTTGTTAGTGTTTTGCCCCTTCAGAGCCATCATATCTGTTTGTGTCCCAAATATTAAAAATAGATACAAACAACTTAACTCTGAATGTGGTTAAGTAAAGTGCCTTGTGACTCTGTTATATATGAAAACGTACTACAAAAATAGTTAATTTTGTCTTAATCTGACACAAAACATTGAACACAACAATCAAGCTCCCCCCATCGATATAATAATAATAATAATAATAATAATAATAATAATAATACATGTCTTTATTTTGTAGGAATTACTCATTCTCATTTAGTTGTTTTAATATTTTTCCATTATTTCTGGTTAGGAGAACCTTTCGCATTCTCAAATATGCTTTATGCCATTCTTGAAGAGTCATTGTCTAATCTAGAAGTATCAAGTGCAGCATGCATTGTCAAAACTTTTTTTATGTGACAAAAGCATGTTGTGAGACTAACCATAAAGTACAGTGTAACATTCCATATGAAAGCTCTGTGACAACTGACTATTTTGCTTATTTCCTCTCCCTTTTATTCAACTAAAGAATTCATAAATGAGCACACCTTAATCACGTTATGGCTGTTATCGCTTTAATAAAATGAAAATCTGGTTCTAAATGTAAAACTGTCAACATTTCAAATTTTTTTTCTGAACTGAGGCAGCACATTCTTTTTTTGTTTTTCTCATACAGTATATCCTGTGGCTTATCCTTTCTGAGCATTTACTGACATATAATGACACGACAGAAAAGTAGAGATATGAAACACTACTATTACTACATACGAAAAGGAACTATATAGATACTATAGCACAAAATTCTGAAGTAAATGTCTATTAACATATATATTTGTGTGTGTATGCATTCAAAATGACTTAAATTATCCATTACTACAAATCATATTGGTTCAAAATTAAAATAATAGCCTTGCCCAACTTTGAACCTCTCTGCAAAGCAAAATATGTCATCAGTTCGTCAGTTATTTTCTAAACCACTTTCTTCTGAACGGGGTTGTAGGGGGGTGCTGGAGCCAATCCCAGCTTCCATAGGGCACAAGACATGAAACAAACCCTGGACAAGGCGACAGTTCATCGCAGGGTGAACACACACACACACACACATACACAAATACACCCCAACCACACACTAGGGCCAACTTAGTATCGCCAATCCATCCACCTAACTTGCATGTCTTTGGACTGTGGGAGGAAACTGAGGAGAACATGCAAACTCCATGCAGGGAGGATCTGGGATACGAACCCTGGTCTCTTTACTGTGAGGCAGCAGTGCTACATCTGTGCCACCCAGCAAAATATGAATATCCTTAAAGACTGTTATATTATTGTCACACAAAAATACAATAAAAATACACAGCATTTACTGTTAGACATTTTGAGCAGCATACAGTGTTATGGAAAGTACACACATATGTATAAAATATATACAGAAAGTATATATATATATATATATATATACTCTTCAACAAGATGAATATTTTTGAACACTTTAAATTAGTGTTTAAGCAATAATTTAGATAAAGAGATACGTAGGACAACAATTCTTCAAATATTAACTAGCAGATTTATAGGCTTATTTATCTGCATGTGGAAATTTTCAATGGGGTTATCACTTTTACATTTTTTTGTTTTAACAGAAGTTACAAGGTCTACACTCGCGCTTAGAGGTATATTTCCTGAAAAGAAGGAAATGTTATAATTTTAAACATATTGTTACATTGTTTCCTGATAAGATTGTATCCTGTTTTAGATTTAAGACCTTGCAAAATGTTTCCTTTTTAAAAATATATGGCTTTCCTTCACTAAATGTTACATTAACAGTTCAAGGTGTGTAAGTTGACTTTGATTGTTTTACAGATTTCTAACAGGAAAGTCATTCCATAATGTAGAAGAATTTAACAGAGCAATAGCAAGCATTAGAAAATGAGCCCACAAAATAGATTCATGTAATTTTAAAAAGTTTCTTATTTTAATGTATTTCAAAAAATGTTAAAATGTCTTAGTTCTTTACAGACACTTAGAATCCTAAGAAATGATTAGCTATCCTGTGAAGTATATTTAAGACTAAAGAATAAATACAATGCAGAAATTTTAAATAACTAGAACGTAAAACATTTTTATCAGAAAAAAGGTAACAAACAGGATATTCATAAAATGATCAGAATGCTGGAACAGTGCTCTTTATAGGGATATACTGTAGGCAAACTTACATTATTTTTAGACTAGATGTAACAGATGAGCCTGGTACCAGAGAAACTGACAGCCATGTGAACCTTAGCCTTTGAACCTTCTTTTTTTGTTAGTTAATAAAATTACAGTACTAGGTGGTCTTGTTTTGTAGATTATACTGATAAACTGATAAATAAATAAATATATATATGTATATAAATTATATAAATAGATATATAAATTTCCTTCCCTTATTGTAATAAATCCAACAAAGGAATTTGGAGCTATTGTCTTCATTCAAGCACTTAGTTAATGCAAATGTTATCCCATTAAAATTCAAAATCATGTTTTCTGTGCCATTGAAAAAACATACCCAACTAATATGCACTGTATGCTTCCATTCCATTCTAAAAAATTGTGTTTTTCAGACCCTTGCACTGATGTTGGAAATGCATACTGTACATGAACAGAATTATGTTGCTTGGCATTTGCAAAAGTAACATAATGTCCAGCTTAAAGTTGTAAATATTGAACTTTATTATTAGAGTACCACAAAAATTAGAAAGGTTTAAATGTGAAATGGTCAGTTTTCATACAGTAAGCAAAACTGAGGCTTAACCCCAAACACAGGCTTCAAGGCTACAGTAAGGCCTACCATCAAAGTGGGCCTTACCCCAAACTCTAAAAGCAGGTTTCTGGCCTACACAGGCCCAACAAAAACAGTCAAGGCTTTAAGGTTAAAAATCTCAAAATCAGGAGAAAGGAATTGTGAAAGTCATTGCCCACAATAACAAAAACTATAGTTTTTATAGTTACAGAATTATTTGATAAATATTCAAAAATAATCATAAAGCTAAAAAGGAATCAAAAAAGGTATGCCTAATAGAGAAACCTAAAGCAGACAAAGCCAATCCTGAATCCAAAATATCTTAGTCACTAAAGAAGTCAAAGTTTATAATGAAAAATCTTTAAGAAAAATAACTTATAGAGACAAAATCCAAAACAAAACCAAACAAGAGAAGCTTTTACCATAATTCTAAAGTGAGGGACACTGTCCTTTCAGCCCAATATAAAGACTGAGTGTGGTCTCTCACCTGCAACACTAGGGCTCAGTCCATAAATCAGAGAGAACTTAAGACACAAATCTTGAAACTATCAATTAATATAATACAATAATAAAAAATAATAAATCAAGTACAAAATAAGAAAATGAAACTCAAGTCAAGGATAAAACCCTGGCTATCCCATGACACTAAACTGGTTTTATACATTGAAATACAACCTATAGTGTGTTAATTTTTAATAACTGTTGGTGTACAGCAATAAGCATAAAACAATATTTTTTATTTATTTTTACATATTATATTCCATGGTGAGGCCTCCTATGGAATTTTGAACATTACATGCAGTCACTAAAAGAAATCAAATAAACACTGCTTAATTGCTTTTAGTTATACACATTACTTACTGTTTTTTTGTGTTGACAGATAACCTAACATGAAAGGTTAATTATTAGCTTCTTTTTTAGCTGCGGGATAGGAAAAAAATGTCCAAACCAGGTATGAAACAGTTACAGGGAGAGACCTTCCTGATGTCTTCTATTGGTGGTAGTTTGAAATAAAGGTTTGAAAGCAAAGACTGCCTCATTCAGCAAGCAGATCACCCCAGAGGTCACAAGGGTAAAACACACTGGGTGCAGCACAGACCGTGAAATAAATAATGGTTCACATATAACATTTATATAGCTTGTTTGATATTTTTTTCTATACTTCATCTAGAGCAGAACATAAGAGATTAGTTGCCAGCTTTTGTGTGAGGTACATATCATTAGTTATCAGATAAAATGATAAAAACAATGCTAGGAAGTTAATATGATACTCAATAGCATTTCCTATCAACTTAAGAAGATGGAACTAAATTGGCACAAGACTGTGAAATGCTGCCCTACTGATAATGCTCAGTATGTATGGAAGCATGCTTTTACATTTACTCCTTGGCTATTAAACTGGACTTATAAGTCCATCTCCTCCTAAAAGTGAGGATACCCTAGCATCACAAATCTTTAATGTGCAATGTGAGCCACTGGTACCAAGAGCCATTCCAAATAGGGCATGAGTATCCTTTTCCTCTTATTCTTCAGCACAGCATGTCCTTGGGGAATCAAGTGAAAAATGATCCATACAGTAAATTAACTACGCTGGAAAATAGCAGCACAGTTACTGCACTGCTTTATAGAATATAAATCTGAGTGTGAGTTCAGATGTGAATTTGCCCTTCGATGAACTCAGTCCCAATCAAGTCTTATTTTTCTCTTGCTCCTAATATTCTGTTGTATTAAAACTATGCATGGTCATGGGTTGGATAATGGATGGATGGATGGTCATGAAACCTTGAAACTGAATGAAGTCACACGTGATTATGATTTATCAAGCAAAGAGACGACCTTGTAAAACTGTAAAAATGTAACATTTGCAATTCAATGAATGGGAAGGCTGAAATGAATAATTTATTATGCAGGAACCAGGGCCAGGTGATGAAGGAAGAAGAATAATGGCCAAAACAGGTAGTTTTTAAAACCAGAAAGAAAGCCAAAAACAAAATACAAAAGCCCAAAATGAAAACCAAAATAGTGAAAAGCACCCTTAAGTCAAAATATTTAGTAACTTTAAACTTATTGTCACACATGTGCGAGTAGGAGTCAACTAAATGGCCTGAATAATGACAATTCCACATATGACCAGGGGGTAGCGGGGTACACTAACTGTCTTTCTCAATCCCTTGCAGACCATTCATCTTGACTATATACTACAGTTCTGTTTTGGACTCAGTCTTGTGAACAACTCGCTCTCTTTAAAAATATCTTTTTGCAGCCAAGGCACATTATATGGGTGGCTGCCCCAAACCTTTATGATGTCTTATTGTCGTTCTTGTGACATTACACTGGAAGATTTTGAGATATGCCCTGCCATCTTAAAAATGGGGTGGTGCTGACACATCCAGTAGTCAGCTCAATTTTGAAATTGGAATAAAACCAACAAAAGGAAAAACAACATTAAAGTTTAAAACAAACTAAATCAGAAACTAAATTGATAACCAGAACAACAGAATATAATTGATATTAAACCATTACTTGGTAATTTATAAGCAATATTACCTTGAAATGACCTATGTTTTTGCTGTTTGAAGAGACTCAATTAGTCCTTTTTATAAAATGATTTGAGAGAAATATAAGCCAATAATCTAGTAAACAATTATTTGTCATTATTTTGTGTTATAAAGAAGCATTTTATCAATTAGAAAGTGAACGAATTACCTTTTTATGATAGTAAAACAGCAGCATAGTTGTCATATAACCATTATCTACAAAGAACCTTCACGATCAGGACATGTTCAGATATCACTATATTATGAAATGAACATATGACAAACATGGGGACAAAAGAACTAATGTTTTCAAAATACAGTACAATATGTATGTAAAAAAATTATTGTTAGAATATGCTAGTTAGAAACAATGTTCCAAAAGCAGAAGCAGATATATTAGATGAAGTGGGCATCTGGGACAACTTTTCACTTCATTACATAGAGAGCTAAAGGAATTTTCTGTTATTAAGCAATGTGTAATTTTATCAGCTATGAAAAAAAATAAAAAATATTATGTAAAATATATTACCAGACAGTTTACTATTAAAATATAGTAAAACAGATATGCAGAAACTGATGAAGATGAAGACAAATTAAGACAAATATGATGTATTTACCACCATTCCTTTAGGAGTACACATGAAAGGCATTCCATCTCATCCCCAAAACTTCTTTCTGCCTCCATTCTTTTGCAACTGTAAAGCTTCTCTTTCTCTGTTTTATGAAAATTAATTTCACTATAATATGAAGTTTTGGCATATTTTACTGTAAGTAATAGCCGGCATTGCTATGGACTTCTAGTTTTGTGCATTTTGTTATGTCCAGGTTATTAATAAACTTAAACAAAGAATGACAGCATTTAAGTTCAATAATACGGCTGGCAACAGGGAGGGCAAAAGAAGTCCTTCATCTTTATCAGATAACCTCACAATACAGACTGTAAAGTTTACCAGCACACACATAGCTTTGTACAATAGCCTATTAGAACACATAGAACACACCATGTCAAATACAAAGTATTTAAAAATAATGGTTGTCTCATATAATATACAGCATACTGTCTTCTTGTAACTTTTCCCATCTCATAATGACAGGAATGGGGAAATAAAAGTGGAGCTCTTCCATTGCATAGGGCTCAAATACGGTACTTTTGCTTTTGTCGCAGGCTTTAAGATTTACACTAAGTTTTGTTTTTTGTTAAGTGCTTTACGTGTTTCTTTTGTTACTTTTTAGATTTATCAATTTTGTTACTATTTTATATTTGTGTTTTTGCCCTGCTATATGTTATTGAAGAGAACCTAATCTCCTAATCTGTGCTTTCCTTATGATTCTAATTTTTATAACTGCATACATTGCAAAAATGGATTCACTTACAATGGACATCTCATGCTGCCAGCCTTAGCTTGCAAGGTGCCATTTTGTTTCTTGACCTCAGAGATAGAACCTTCAGAGTGCCATGCTGAGCAGCAAGCATACATTTAAGCCACGCCTGGCTGTAATGACTGTGACAGGCTGGTGCTTTTGGAATTTTTCCTCTAATTCAGGAGAATCAGAACTGATACCTGTGTTTCAGCTTCAATAAACAGAACAACTTTAATTTCATCTGTTCATAAAAGTAAAGATTCTCAGGTTTTTAGTGACATTTAATAAATCTACATAGCTTTCTGCAATCACATTATAAATGTATAGAACCAGCAAATTTAAGACTTCATTTACAGCCTACAGGTTAAGAGAGGTGCTGAGCTGTCGACTGATCACCACCGGGTGGTGAGCTGGCTTATACGGATGGAGTTCCCATTGGGACCATGTTCAAGAACTAAGTAATGGAGGCAGCTGCAATGAGTTCAGCTTGTCTTATGATGATTCCCTCTGAGACTCCCATGTTACTGGGGTTAAACCTGGCACTTTACAAACTCATATTAGAAAAAGTAAGGTCAGATAATGGATGGCTGGATTATTGCTATTTCAAAGTAATGAAAATTGATCAAACACATTTAAGTATACTGACAAACTATTAATGAGGTAGAAAATGGGTTTTGAAAAGCAATGCACGTAATAACTGGCAGTATCAAAGTAATGCATTAAAAATGCTAATGTGGGTAAACCTATACCACCTGCATAGGGATCTAAATGGGAAAACACTTCCTTCTGACTTTTTTTCATTCTTTTTTACAAAGAGATAATCTTTTAAAAATGAAAAGGTTTAACAGGACAGAATGAAACTTGACACTGGTAATGAAAGAATTACTTTGTACTCACTATGTGGTAATAATTATTTGGAAACAATGTTTTCCAGCTAACAAAGTTTTATTCTTTGATAAGTTCAATGAAACTTGATTATACTGTTTGCCTTTAAATCAAGGTCAGAGGAAGAGGTTTTATTTTATTAGTAGAAATCAGTGATAAGGTTCCTTAGTAATGAAAATGAGACTGTAATATAGTCTGTATACAAGGCCTGAAGGCTGTTTTTAATCAACCTTCTTTATAGTATTTTCAGGTAATTATCAAAGAGGATGTAGGAAAGAGAAGTAGCAGGAGAAAAAAGGAAAATTAGAACCTCTAAGCATCTTTCACACATTCTCAATTTCCTGGATAACCATGAAAACATATTATGGAATTTGCTTGTTCACACTTACCAGGATGATCTTATAATTTCCTAATTCAGTTGCTTTCATACCTTTCCAAGGAAGTGAAAGAGGATCCTTAAGCTTGAGTGAACGGTCTTCAGGCACCAATGTTGTTTTCATCTGAAAGAAAATTGGCAGTCGGTCAACAATAGTTCAACGCCCATTCACAGCTATTTTTTAGACAAATTCATTTTTACTTTGGGTAATGTTTTCCATGTCCCTGCCAGGTGTACAAGTGAAATGAATTTACAAGCCTGGCATATGTTCAGATCTATGGGATCTGCAGTATATGAAAAAGCTGGATATTCTACCTACACTTTTGAAGGGTGAAACTGCTTTGATCACTTTTCATATATTTTCAACAGGCACTCCAATGTTAAATTTCTGACAAGTGTAATATCTACTGAAGCATTTAAAGAGTTAACTCACATTGGGAATCTAACACCATACAGTATACACATTTAGTAGTGAAATTAATCTCTAGATAATTACATACTGCTTTACTTTTTACCATTCCCATTGTTCATTCAAAATGCATTCATGTTTCAACATGGAAATGGTTTTGAAGTGACGGCTCAAGACTACATTTAGCACAAAACGTATTTAATGGTCTTCGTTACATTTAGATGAAAGACAGTGGCAATTAGAATCCCTAGAAATATTTCAAATTACCTTACAAAACAAACAATCTGCTTGTCACACATGTATGTCTGTTGATCATGCTCCTGATTCATCTTGGGTAAGCAATCCCACTCTGGGACAAGAGGGGTGTGGTCGCTAACAGTATCACCTCTTTGTCTTCCCACAGCTGGGAGAAGATGCTCAGTGAGGTCAACTGAATCTGCCCCTTCCAGTTGGAAGAGTATAAAGGTGAGGTACTCACAGAAGGTGGTGCCTCATTCTGGACTGACGCTCAAGAGAGATGGAGCTCCAAACCAGACCTGATTGTTTTAGGCACTCAGCTATTTCTAGATTAAATTTTGTAGAAGCACAATTGTGCACCATTTTTGTTTTAATGATTCATTTACTACTAAATGGGGTGACCTAGCTGGCGTCCCAACATTTTTTGGGATCAATTGTCATACCTTGCACAACCACAGCTGGGCTTAGTTTCTAAAACTATACAATACAATACAATACAATACAATACAATACAATACAATACAATACAATACAATACAATACAATACAATTTATATTTATATAGCCCAAAATTACACAAGGAGTGCCGCAGTGGGCTTTAACAGGCCCTGTCTTTTGACAGGCCACCAGCCTTGACTCTCTACGAAGACTACAAAAAACTCCCCCAAAAAAAAACCTTATAGGGGGAAAAAAATGGAAGAAACATTGAGACCGCTTTCCAGGTAAGTTGGCCGTGCAGTGGGTGTAAATACAATACAATACACAAAACAGAACATAGTAATCCTCAATACAATACAATAGTACAACAGTAATATTACAAGTACAGAACAAAATGCAAGAGTAGATTATATCACATAATAGGATTCAGATTTGTTCAGAGTCCTGGAGACCTCAGCCATCAAGCTGCCTCCTCCCTGCTGGCCATTCCACAGCTAAGTCAGTGTTGGGCCAGCCAATCTGATGAAAGGACCCTTCTATCTGACGATTCCTGTGATCCTCCATCAGAGATGACTTTTCCTTAGGCAGGCAAACAACTTGACAGTAGGGAAGTGGCACTAAGTGCCACATTTGAGTACCGAGAAGAGAAACAGAATAGGTGAGGGTTAGTATCAAATTATAACTGTCATATTACTTATCTTTTAGTGTAATGACTAACAACAGAGATTCAATATGCAGTGTTAATCAGCAGCCTAGCCTGGGTATGCTAAACTGAAGTAGTGAGTCTTCAGCCAGGATATGAAAGCTGAGACCAAAGGGGCATCTCTTATAGTAGCAGGCATACCATTCCACAGCTTTGGGGCCCTGTAACTAAAAGCTCAACCTCCCACTTGAGATTTTAATGTGCTTTCTGGTTTGTAAGTAATAAGTTCTAATTAAGCTGGACCTTTGCCATTTGAGGTTTTATATGTTAAAAGTAGAATTCTGAAATCTGCTCTAAACTTAACTGGGAGCCAGTGTAATGATTTAAGAACTGGAGTCATGTGTTTGCATTTTCTTGTTCTTGTAATAATTCTTGCAGTAGCATTTTGGATTAACTGGAAGCTGCGTAAAGAACAATTTGAACAGCCACTGAATACTGCATTGCAGTAGTCAATCCTACTAGAAATAAATGCATGAATTAATTTCTCAGTATCCCGCATATTTAGAAAACGCCTTAATTTCCCAACATTTTTAAGATGGAAGAAACATGTTTTGGACAATTTTGTAATGTGCACTTTAAATAACGCCTAGATTGTGGGCTGATTTAATAAAATTAATGGTGATTCCAGCTGAGTTAAATAATGACAATATATTGTTGTGATCAGCATCAAGCCCTCCAATAATTAACATCTCTGTTTTATCGGTGTTTAAAGACATGTAGTTCTCCTCCATCCACTCCTTTAATTTACTGACATAACTAACTAAAGACAAGATCATTGAAACTTTATTTGGTCTAAAAGAAAGGTATAACTAGGTTTTATCGGCATACAAGTGAAAACTATGTTTTCTAATGATAGATCCCAGTGGAAGCATGTAAAGTGATAACAGTAAAGGTCCCAGTACTGAGCCCTGCAGGACACCATATCTCACTTTGTGTATAATAATGGAGTACTGTCAGCACATTTCTGTACATATTAGAATCAATTTGATAAATAAGAACTAAACCAGGCAAAGGCATGGCCTGTAAGCCCAATGTCATTTTCCAGCCTGTGTAGTAAAATAGAATGGTCAGTGGTGTCAAATGCTGAGCTTAAGTGTAACAACATACTTACAGTGGAGTTTCCTTCATCAGAAGATATCATGATAGTCATAGACTTTTATAAACCATTGGCTAAATGCATTATGAATGGTTCACTGATTGTAATGCCAGCGTGTCTTATGTGAGGTTACAATTATGTTTTGCATACTTCACTCAGTAGTTTTTCTGCTTGTTCTCAAATAACAGAGAATGTACAGTCAAGTCCATAAGTATTAGGACAGTGACACAGTTTTCATCATTCTGGCTTTGTACACCACCAAAATGGGTTTGAAATAAAGCAACCATTATGTGACTGAAGTGTAGAATGAAATGCAAGAATATAATGTATGAAGAAATATTTACAAAAAATAAATCGGAAGAGGCGACATTCTTACCATGTTACAAGTACACGTTTTACACTGTCGGAAACTTGCTACAATGATCATGTGACTATAGCCCACAATGTCACATATCTAGCATATGTTCAGGCTCAGCACATTATGGAACTACACCTGGTTAGCCATGCCATGGCAGCCATATTGGAATCAGGAATTAAAAATCTACAAAAGTAAATTAAATGATAATAAAATGCACTAAACACTCAAATAAATTGAGCTCAACCAGCTGCTACTTCTGAAAGTCAGTTATCATTTAACCAGAATTAAAACAATCCAATTACATTATAGCTGTGGAATACATTTTTCATCAAACTCAGTCGTGTTTGGCAAAATCCATTTCTAAAATTTCCATTTTTTTGTCCTTGAATGCCTTGTTAGAAGGTTATGATTTGAGTTAGCAAATGAATGTAATTCTTACACCTTCTTTGAACTCTGCCAAAAAATAAGTTGACAGTTAATTCAAGATAAAGAACAGATACAAATAATTCTATTAAAAATTTGTGCAACGTGCCACTGTGACACAAATATATGTAGCAGCTATGGGTATAAAGAATACTGAGAATTGAACATTGGGTAATACAACCGTATCAGACCCTTTTAGTTGAAAAAGTGATGCAGCACCCCAAGTCTATGCATTCAGCATAGGCACCTTCATAATTTAATTAGCTTCCTTAAGTTCTGTGTACAGTTTTGGTCTCCAGGCTACAAAAATTATATAGCAGCACTAAAAAAGTCCAAAGAAGAGCAATTAGACTGATTCCAGGGCTACAGGGGATGAATTATTTGAAAATATTAAAAGAGCTGACCCTTTTCAGTGTAGGTAAAAGAAGATAAAGAGGAGACATGATTGAAATGTTTAAAATTATGCAGGTAATTCATTCCCTACAGTGGATCGAGGCTGTTATTTAAAAATGAGTTCATCAAGAGCAAGGTGACACAGCTGGAAACTAAAGGGTAAATTTCACACAAACATTAGAATGTTTTTCTTTACATAGAGGACCATAGACATATGACATAAGCTACCACATAGCGTGGTAGACAGTAAGACTTTAGGGACTTCCAAATCTAGACTTGATGTTATTGTAAAAGCATTAAGTGAATTGGATGGTCAAGCTTTGTTGAGCTGAATGGCCTTTTCTCATCTACATTATTCTAATGCACAGAGAGAGCACAGTTCTAAAAAAGAAAAAAGTCAAAGAGCATTAAACAATAAACAAACAAACAAATAACAATTAAATGTAGTTTAGTAACAAAACATGCTCAAAAGTACAAAGAAAATAAGCAAAATGCAAAATGTCATATTTGGAAAAGCTTCTAAATGTGAATAAAAAACATTTAGGTCATGAAATAATACACAAGGTATTACGTAACCAAAGCAAACATGTTTATGAAACAATTTAATTATAAAATGGAATAAACATCAGCTGAAAATATTTCTTTTAAACTAGCAAAAATGAAACAGATAGATGTCTCCATCTTGCTTTGAACATATATAGAACATCAAAATGTCACTAAAAATAATCTTGTGGCATGATCAGTATTATGGCTTTAAAGAGATTATATCATACACAAAATACAGGAAAGGTAAAAAAAAAAAAAAAAACAATATCCAAAGGAAAAACAAATTAATTTCAGACCTGTCAAATCCTGTATTAGTCTATGTGCTAAAATCACAAATAAACATTTATGTCATTAGCCTTTACCATCCATACTAAATGAGTAAATAATGTAGGATGTTAAAGAAGACATTGTTCTTCTGCAGTTTTTAAAATTTACATATAGGTATAGCTTCAAGTCAAAAATTCTTATCAAAATTAGAATAAAATGGAAAAAAGTGGATTTTAAAAAAGTAATACTCAAATTGGCATTGTGAGTATGTGCCTTAGGGGGGCACTGTGATTTTTTGGCACCCTCTCCTAGCTTGCCTCCTGTCTAGCACCTGATTCTGCCAGAATAGGTTCTGGTGCCCACAATCTTATAGCAGATTAAACTGCTTAAATAATGAGTAGATTGATTTTTTATAATTGTCATATTTTGTTACCAAAAAATTGTGATGCTGGAATGACACTGCAAGTGAAAAAATCCATGTTATGAAATCATTTGAGCAGTTGTCTTTCGTTCTGGAAGTACCCACATGTGCATATAATTCATACAGCAAGATAAAATATGTCTGTGCCCTAAATTGTTTTACAAGGTCCTGGGAAATGTCCAGGTTCCTATTAAAGTGTTGGAGCCGTGTGATTTTAAATAGGTTAAGACATACCCAAAGTGAAATATTGGTGCAGTGATTTCAACAACATAACATTAAAAATAAATACATATTGAAATATCAATAATTTTAACAGACTGCGGTGGGCTGGCGGCCTGCCCAGGGTTTGTTTCCTGCCTTGCGCCCTGTGCTGGCTGGGACTGGCTCCAGCACACCCCCGTGACCCTGTAGTTAGGATATAGCGGGTTGGATAATGGATGAATAATTTAACAAATGCCACAACAGTTGCAGCTAGGCTAGGTTCCAAGGGGTAAGTATGGAGATTTTTTTAAAAGAATATCTGGAAAGATAAATAGTTTTTTTTTTAATAAGAATTAGCTATGCTACCCATCTAAGAAGGGTTAAAATCTAAGTAATCCATGTAGACCTCAGTGTTAATATTTGCAGTGCACCATCTATTGGAATGTATATGGTAATGCATGTAGTGTAGTAAAACGTTGCATTTGTCACTCCAACAGATTGCACAATCACAAACATTAGTAGTAAGTAATAAAGTACATTACTACAAATGTTTGTCATATGCTATCTGTTGGAGTGATAAATGCAAGGTATTTTATTTCTACGAATGTTTGTGATGTGTCACCTGTTGGAATGACAAAGACACAGCAATCAGACAGACACACTGACACTTTTCCTTTTATTAAACTGGTTGATACCACATTTTGGAATTTAGAACATCTTTCCCATACTATATCATAAAGCTATACAAATACAGCTAAACCAATATTATGGTATGCAATGTAATGTCAAAATAATGTTAGCCCAAAGTCAAAATGTATTTCTATTCACATTTACTTTTTAAATAAGCAACAGTAAACAGCCATTGGTTTTCTACTAGTGTTGCTTTCTGTAGTTGGAGTTTTATTCGTGGAAATTAAAATACAAATGTTTATTACAATCTATATTTTTGCACATTCAAAGACTAAAATACATCTTTATCAGATGTTTTCATATTAATTATTGGAACACATTCCATTTCTTTATGAACATCATCCATGAATGGCACCCAGCCAAATTGTCTTGAATTTTACTTCACATTTTAAAATTTTAAATGCCATTTTCATAGAGCATAATTGATACTGTTTGATCTAACCATATGACATTATTATTATAATGCACATTTCTTCTGAATGAATTTGTATTTAATTTTTTAAAAAAATGATAGAGAACAATTGAAATTAAACTAAGAAATAAAATGCAGATTTTTCAGTTGAAGAGCAGTTTCTTACAATATATTGAAGGTTTTTTTTTTTTTGTCTTTTTGGTTTGAATCATTTGAGTTTATTTTGTTTTCCCATTTTACCAAAATGTGTGTGTGTTTTCTGGTGTGATCAACAATACAATCTACAGCCGATAAAAAATACAGGGACTTGCCTCAACTGAGACATTTGATGGCTTTGTTAAACCTTTGTATGTCAAACCTCATCAAAAAGAAGTAGAATCAGAGATAACAATGAAAATATTGTGTATCCCCAGCATATGTTTGGTAGGTGCACCATCTTCCCAGTGTCTGTACCACATGCATGAGAATTTCAGCACAGAGTGTGACTAACAGGATGGGCTATATGAGTACAAGGAAAGGAGGTTCAGATTTCCTAGGAAACACAGAGCATATGACAAAAAAAATAAAACATAAAGAAAATCATTTTTTTGTTCTCTTTCACTTGACTCATCAAACCAGGACATCCCAAAAAAAAAAGCTCATCTGGAATAATAATAAAACTAAACAATTGTCATAACGACAGCTTGATTGTGTTGTAGTAACTACCATTGTTTTTGCAAGTATTAGTAATGTAAGAAAATTTTAAATGTATTTTTAAATCTGATTTACCCATTCACAATTTAAATCCAAGTTTCTTTCATTTGCTGTTCGCTCTCCTATGCTTGATCTGCATCTGCTTACCCAAACCCATTTTCATCTGCCAATCCTACTTTACTTTAGCTACAATGAATCACCCTCAGATGGGCCTAGAATCTCACCTCCATGCCAGAAAGTGACCACCAGAGGTGGTAACACATACCTGACTGACAAAAGACACATAGCCTCAGACGGAAATGTATGGGGCCATGCTTTCACTCTTACAAGACAAGTAGCAGAATAAAAGCTATGGTTAGCTGACTCATTGAGGAAAACAGGAGGTTCAAGAAGGCAGGGAGTCCTGGGGCCATTAGAGGGAGGTTGCAGCCCAGTGTCTCTGAGGCAAATGGAAAGATATCCCTTTCCCCTAAGTGATATTATAGAGTAAGATTGAATGTGATCCTGGATTGGGATTTAAAGCCCTGCAATTGTCAGTCAACACAGGGAGTGGTAAGCACTAGACTGATGTGAGGAAGTAAGTGGCCAGATGACAGGGACAGAGATAGATTATTGTGGGAGGACAAAATGTATGTCACATTCCACATCAAGCAAACAGATTACAGAGTTCTGAATGTGACATGTTCTCACAGGTTCACTGCACCTGTAAGAAAAGAGTCTTCAGCAGAAGGCCCCTCACTCTAGAAATAATAACATTACATAGTAAAAGAAATTCTAGAAAATAGACATGTGTATGGTTTATACCATATTTTGCTTTTAACAGCAAGCACAGCAACCGTTTTTTTGATATTACAGAACAAGAAGAATTTATAACATGCTATTGGAGCCTTTAATATTCCTTCTTGCAAATACCAAGACTGTTTTATGTCAGAGAATGCAGCCAATCTATACGTTACAACTGTGAATTGCTTCAGAAAATATCATATTCTGGAGAAGTGTTTGAATGTCAGCTGTTAACTCTATTCCTCCTACCAACCAAACCTAAAGGGAAAGGGAAAAGCATGAGAATATCATGACTCAGAGTGAAATTACCATTGTTATGTGAGTCCTGTATGACACAACCTCCACCTTAGTCCAGACCTGTTAAACTCACAATATCAAATCCAATCTGCGTGAAAGGTATTTCAGTTGAAGCCAGGGGTATGAAATGAGCATCTATGAATCTGTCGCAACTGACACTCCGGACAAGAGCTAAAAAAAGCAGCAAACCTTCTTGTTAACTCCTAGCCAATATAATCATAACTTAATTCTATTGAGAGTTTTGTTGGAGCCTTTGGTGCTAGAGGCAACAACCTTACCTCACCCTAACGTTCTGTTGTGCAATATAACAAATTGCTTTTAAGGATAAAATATGGACAATATGGCATTGGATGTGCTGTTCTTTGACATCTATTAGAATCACTGCATTCTTAGTAAACTTAAGAGAATCATCATTCCACTGTTGTTTTTTAAATGACACTGGCAAATGTTGGAATTAGAAATGTAGATCAACAAGTGGTTCTGGATTTCCTTGGGTGGAGCTTAAGACCCCAAATGTATTACGTGACATCTCTTCAGAGATCCCATCGGCATACAGCAGAACTTCCACTACTTCACATTGAGTAGCCATATCATCCTTTCCTCATATGGGAGCATCAGTTGGCATGAGGAAAGATTGAGGTGGGTTTTTCCCATCTTGCCTTAGTATAACTGGGTAGGGTAGACTGTGGATTACAGCCACTGTTAGGGAACAAGTTTCCCCTAAGTATATAATTATATAAGAGGCTAATCTGTACCGGCTGATTTTCTTGTGAATACATGTAAGATTAGTCCTACTATCTTTCCTTTGTTGCAGTAATACAAATTGGTGAATAACACTAGAAATATTGCTGCCTGAATCAACCAGAGCCGTGACTTTAAACCCATTAATAATTATTGCACCTGTTTAAGAGATTGTAAGAAGGTTAGCTACTGTTGCTCTACAATACTTTCCACCTTAAACCCATCCGCAGTCCATAGGCTCATCAAGAAGAGAACATTGCAAAGCAATGTGCCCCACTTCTCTGCACTTGAAACAGCACGAAAGTGGGGGCAATCTTTCCTTAGGTCGTTCTAGATTTTCATCAGGGAGGCTCTGCTCTTGGCGAATGTCCTGTTTGGGGTTTTCATCAGTCTTCAGGCTTTTCTGACCTTTCAACAAGCCTCCTTGTGCCATTCTAGAGTCTCAATTAAGGTCTCCATGTTTTTCTAAGATGGGTGACACACCTGGCAATGCATTTATTAATTAGTCACAAGTGACTATTTCCACAACTTTTTAGCATTTTTTTCACCTTATTTCAGCCAGAGTGGGATCCTCTTACCTATGTCAAATGCTTGAGAGTGCGACAGTTGCTTAGAGTCAGAATGCCACTCTCGACAATGACACACATGCTAGTCAAGGGTCATGCCGTACCTGGCCAAGATCTCTGCCTTTATATGGTAATAGTTAGCAGTGGCTTGCTTGTCTAGGTTATAATATGCCATCTGTGCCTCCCACATCAGGAACAGGGTGATTGTATGAGCCCAGTCATTTCTTGTTTCATCTAAAGCTTTTCAAGCCATTCAATGAACCACTGCCTCCACAAAGTTGTTTTGCTGGTTGCAATTTACACCTGCAAGGTCTGAAGCTGTTCAGAAATAGTGACAACCACAATCATTTGGTTCTGTCATATTCCAGTAGTGATCCTACTGACTATGCCACTGTAACAAAATTAAAAAATAAACATAAAGGTTTATGGAATCTTGTGGTATTCCCCATATATTGCAGAAGGCGGCTTTGGAAAAAAGAAAGAAAAAAGGAGCAATAAACTGGTCATCAGCTTTATGCCATTGATAATGTCTTCTCAGGCGCAAGTCCAATAATTTGTGGTTTGTTATTTGTGCCAGTTCTTATGGAGTATTGGAGAGGAAGAGACAGAGGTATGGGAGAAAGTGGAAGTGATGTCACAGCTCTTTGTACCATTGATCTTCTGTCCTGAGGATGGGAAGAGGGAAAAGTATGAGAACGACAGTACCACCTTCTGACTTAGAATGGAATTACTATTATTATATGAACCCTAAAAATGTCCTCTAGTCACACATGTGTGACACAAGAAAAATGAATGGAATCAAATATAACTAAATGGTAGATTTACCTTGGCTTAGGATTTGTACTGTTGGATTTGGGCTTCAGTGGAGGAAGGAGAGTAATTTTAAAGAGACTTTGTCAAACATAAGCATTAATTATCTGATATTCTGTCAAGCATAAACTTTAATTATCTGACATTCTCTAATAAAATATGCCCAAACAGACGCAAAGTGAGGGTGCAGCCACACAAAAAAAAAACATTCTAACCTGAAATTGAAGACAAAGTAGCAAAAATAACAATAATATTAAGAATAATCATTCAAAAATATAAATAAATGTGACTAAATATACATTGATTGTTTACTGTTTAGGCTTGTACTATTAACTATTTAGAAATTATAACTTTTTCCTAAATATTGTTTCTGCCTGAGAGGTTCATGGGAGCAAGATGCTGAGCTAAACACCTTAGCACCCAGGCAATAAGCCAACTAAAATATAAAGTTCCCGGGCCTGCCCCTAGTTCTTTTCTCATGAAATCTTGTCCGGTCTCCACACCCAGACTGCATGTTATCTACATGCTTTAGCCACCTCATCTGGTTCCTCTTGATTTGGTGACTTGTATCATTTTGTCTAGCAACCCTTAACAAGAACATGTTTTCAGACACTTCTGTTCTTGGGCTAACTCTTTAATTTATTGCGCAGAACATAAGCAAGAATGGTAAAGTAAAGCAACTACTACACAGAAAGGACTTAGTTCCTGATTTACCCATACAATCTAGTCAAACACCTGCAAAACTAGCGCACCATGGCAATTTGCTGATCAGTTACACACTTCAGTTGTGAACACAGCCACAAGGTATCTTAGCTTCTTCACTTTATGCAGCACCTTGTCTCATACTTGGGAGAGGACCATGACCTCAGATTTGGAGCTGCTAATTTTCATCCTGACTATACCCATCAGAGACTGCAGTCAGAAGAGGATAAAAAGGACAGTATCATCTGTTATTAGCATGATTATCTAAATTTAATTACTAATTATTTTTTGCTTTTTAGTTTTTGGTCCAGCCACAGGGGATGCACAAACTAGTGTGTTTCTTCATGCCGGTCCCAAGCACGGATAAATGGGGAGGGTTACATCAGGAAGGGCATCCGGTGTAAAATTTTGGGTTAACAATGACCTCCACCAGTACTGTTAGCCAACAGGGTGCTGGCGGAAATTGGGCTACTGTTGGCTGAAAAAGAAGAGGGGGAATACGTGTCCAGAGGCAGGAGGAGAGGAGGAAAGTAAAGAGAGTGGACCTGAGGGTAGGAACTTTGAATGTTGGCAGTATGACTGGTAAGGGGAGAAAGTTAGCAGATATGATGGAGAGAAGGAAGGTTGATATATTGTGCGTGCAAAAGACTAAATGGAAGGGGAGTAAGGCCTGGTGGATTGGAGGTGGATTCAAATTGTTCTATCATGGTGTGGATGGGAGGAGAAATGGGGTAGGAGTTATTCTGAAGGAACAGTATGTCAAGAGTGTTTTGGTGGTTAAAAGAATGTCAGGCAAAGTGATGATCATGAAGCTGGAAATTGGAGGTGTGATGATGAATGTTGTTAGTGCATATGCACCGCAAGTTGGGTGTGCAATGGGTGAGAAAGAAGATTTTTGGAGTGAGTTGGATGAAGCGATGAACAATGTACCCAAGGGACAGAAAGTGGTGATTGGAGCGAATTTCAATGGGCATGTTGGTGAAGGGAACAGTGGAGACGAGCAGGTGATGGGTAGGTATGGTGCTAAGGAAAGGAATGAAGAAGGTCAGAGGATAGTGGATTTTGCCAAAAGGATGGACATGGCTGTGGTGAATACGTATGTTAAGAAGAGGGGGGAACATAGGATTACGTATAAGAGTGGAGGAAGTTGCACACAGGTAGATTACATCCTATGCAGAATAGTTGATCTGAAGGAGATTGAAGACTGCAAAGTGGTGGCAGGGGTAAGTGTAGTTAAGCAGCATAGGATGGTGGTCTGTAGGATGACATTGGAGATCAAGAAGAGGAAGAGAATGAGGGCAGAGCCAAGGATCAAATGGTGGAAGTTGAAAAAGGAAGCCTGCAAGGTTGAGTATAGGGAGGAGGTGAGACAGGCACTGGGTGGCAGTGTAGAGTTACCAGACAGCTGGGAAACTATAGCAGATGTAGTAAGGGTGACAGCAAGAAGGGTGCTTGGTGTGACATCTGGAAAGAGGAAGGAGGAAAAGGAAACCTGGTGGTGGAATGAGGAAATACAGGAGAGTATACAGAGGAAGAGGATGGCAAAGAAGAAGTGGGATAGTCAGAGAGATGCAGAAAGTAGACAAGAGTACAAGGAGATAAGGTGCAAGGTGAAGAGAGAGGTGGCGAAGGCTAAAGAAAAAGCGTATGATGAGTTATATGATAGGTTGGACACTAAGGAGGGAGAAAAGGACCTGTGCCAATTGGCAAGACAGAGGGACCTAGCTGGGAAAGATGTGCAGCAGGTCTGGGTGATAAAGGATAAAGATGGACACGTACTCACATGCAAGGAGAGCGTGTTGAGCAGATGGAAAGAGTACTTTGAGAGGCTGATGAATGAAGAGAACGAGAGAGAGAAGAGGTTGGATGATATGGAGATAGTGAATCAGGAAGTGCAACGGATTAGCAAGGAGGAAGTAAGGACAGCTATGAAGAGGATGAAAAATAGAAAGGCCGTTGGTCCAGATGACATACCTATGGAAGCATGGAGGTGCTTAGGAGAGATGGCAGTGGAGTTTTTAACCAGATTGTTTAATGAAATCTTGCAAAGTGAGAGGATGCCTGAGGAGTGGAGAAGACGTGTACTGGTGCCGATATTTAAGAATAAGGTGGATGTGCAGGACTGCAGTAACTACAAGGGGATAAAATTGATGAGCCACAGCATGAAGTTATGGGAAAGAGTAGTGGAAGCTAGGTTAAGAAGTGAGGTGATGATTTGTGAGCAGAAGTATGGTTTCATGCCAAGAAAGAACACCACAGATGCAATATTTGCTCTGAGGATGTTTATAGACAAGTTTAGAGAAGGCCAGAAGGAGTTGCATTGCGTCTTTGTGGACCTGGAGAAAGCATATGACAGGATGCCTCGAGAGGAGCTGTGATATTGTATGAGGAAGTCAGGAGTGGCAGAGAAGTATGTAAGAGTTGTACAGGATATGTACAAAGGAAGTGTGACAGTGGTGAGGTCTGTGGTAGGAGCGACAGATGCATTCAACATGGAGGTGGGATTACATCAGGGATCAGCTCTGAGCCCTTTCTTAATTGCAATTGTGATGGACAGGTTGACAGACAAGATTAGACAGGAGTCCCTGTGGACTATGATGTTTGCTGATGACATTATGATCTGTAGCAATAGTAGGGAGCAGGTTGAGGAGACTCTGGAGAGGTGGAGATATGCTTTAGAAAGGAGAGGAATGAAGGTCAGTAGGAACAAGACAGAATACATGTGTGTAAATGAGAGGGAGGTCAGTGGAATGGTGAGGATGCAGGGAGTAGAGTTGGCGAAGGTGGATGAGTTTAAATACTTGGGATCAACAGTACAGAGTAATGGGGATTGTGGAAGAGAGGTGAAAAAGAGAGTGCAGGCAGGGTGGAATGGGTGGAGAAGAGTGTCAGAAGTAATTTGTGTCAGACGGGTATCAGCAAGAGTGAAAGGGAAGGTCTACAGGACGGTAGTGAGGCCAGCTATGTTATATAGGTTGAAGACAGTGGCACTGACCGGAAAGCAGGAGACAGAGCGGGAGGTAGCAGAGTTAAAGATGCTAAGATTTGCACTGGGTGTGACGAGGATGGATAGGATTAGAAATGAGTACATTAGAGGGTCAGCTCAAGTTGGACGGTTGGGAGACAAAGTCAGAGAGGCGAGATTGCGTTGGTTTGGACATGTGCAGAGGAGAGATGCTGGGTATATTGGGAGAAGGAAGCTAAGGATAGACCTGCCAGGGAAGAGGAAAAGAGGAAGACCTAAGCGAAGGTTTATGGATGTGGCGAGAGAGGACATGCAGGTGATGGGTGTAACAGAGCAAGATGCAGAGGACAGAAAGATATGGAAGAAGATGATACGCTGTGGCAACCCCTAATGGGAACAGCCGAAAGAAGAAGTAATTGGTCCAGTTACGTGAAGCTCTTATTGGCTTCTTATCCTTAGTAAATTTGTACTAGTTATACAAATGTAGCAAACATTTAATAAAACAATCTATCAAAGAATTAAAGAAGTCTACTATTTAAGTACTGCCAAAATAATAATTAAGGTATTTATTTTATTAAATTAAAATAAAATGTTAATTTGGCAACCATAGACTATAGTATTAGTTTGACCTTTTTTGGATGATATTGTAATAGAACACTTTATTCTAACCCAGAGAAATCATTAGCATACATTTATTTATTCTAACATTTCCCCTTGTTGTAGACATCTATCTTCCTTCCAGAAAAAAGAAATTGATTGAATGTATGATCCTTTATAAAATATCTGTGCCAACTGGCAACAATAAAATATAACAGGTGTAAAAAGCAACAAAGAGACAATTTGGCATATATCTCTGTTTCACACAGGAAATTATTATGCTATGGTGTGCATTTAGAGTATAAGAATAATGAAAGCTCTTGCATTATTATATTTGGCATACTCCATTAGTACATTGCTGATGAAGAAACATCTGGTGCTAAAATAGGCAGGCAGTGGGTTTACACAGAGGCATGGTCTAACACCTTCCATAAATGAATGGAAATATTACAGACTGGCTGAGAAATCCAAGTAGGGAACCCAAGACTAACTCACTATATTGTGCAGGTGTCGAGATAATTTATTTTCACCATTTTGTTAATCCTGAAATGAAATGAAAATATCAATTTGAACTTTCATTTGAATTTGTATATTTTTAAACAAAAACATCAATTAATGTTTGAATTTGTCAATATTTTAATAAATAGACTATTGAAGTAAATTATGATACAATAAATGCTCTATTTGCTTCCAGGCTACAACTTCTCTTGTTCTGTTTAGAAAAGTGGATGGATGAATGAATGGAAGGACAGACCATTTTTTTAATATATCTTACATCTTACTACATCTTATATTTAAAATGAGCCATGTTATCTGATGGTTAAAATTCTGTTTCCTTTCCTCGAGAAGTGATTTTTTTTATTTCAATGTGCATGTTTCATAGACAGTCCAACAGAAATTTAAATATCTCCAGCATGTAACAAAAGCACAATATTGCAAGCTTGATTTAAACTGTAGCCACATATTAAAGTGTCTTCAGAGAATTTTTGTTGCTGTAATTAAAAGCTACAGGACAAGATTTAAATGCATTTTTCATTAGTCTTTCTTATGCTTAGATATGGATTCTGTTCTGCTTAGGAAATTACAGCCTGATATTCTATTTTTTGACTTCTGATCTGCATTTTAACTTAAAAAAGATAGATAGATAGATAGATAGATAGATAGATAGATAGATAGATAGATAGATAGATAGATAGATAGATAGATAGATAGATAGATAGATAGATAGATAGATAGATAGATAGATAGATAGATAGATAGATAGATAGATAGATAGATACTTTATTAATCCCAAGGGGAAATTCACCAAAATGTCAAAGTAATAATTAAAATAAGAATTTGGGTTATTTCAATGATTTTGGTATATAAGTTTCAGCTTCATAAAGATAGGATACTACTCTTCAATTCTTCTTTAAATAAGAACAATTGATTCAGACCCTAGCAATATTCTCTCAGGCTAGGTCAGGAGAATTCACACTTCTTAATGAGCCTCCAATTGCACTGGGCTGTCTCAGAAGACAAATTTCTTAGCAAAATTCAAAGCATAAAAAGTGCAGAAAGATCTGCATTGTCTTTTAAAAATTAAAGTTGTCATGTGTAAGAGAGAAGCTCCTTTCCGGTTGCAGTGTACACTTGGAAAAAGAGTAAAACAATATACAAGGAGATGAACAGAATTCAAAGCAGCAGACAAAAAATATGGTGAAACTGAGCTCATAAACAAGAGGATAAACTATTTAGCAACCTAAACCAAAATGAAGCTTCAAATCATTGGTGAAAAAGGTGGACTACAAACCATAACTAATAACAGCAGAGACTAAATGAAAATCAAATTATGAAGCATGCAAGGTTGTTTTTTGGAATTACTGAATAAAAAACATGAATACTAAGAGTACTTTCTACCATCTTAAATATCATCAGATGATAAATAACGCAAAATTTAAATGCCATAAAGACCAAAATGATAAAATAAAAGAAAAAAAATCATTACAAAATCATGACAGTGCTCTGCCTCTAAAGCCCAGGCTCTGAATGAACCCATCTGGTTTTTAAGGTTGTAGATATCCGATGCAGGCACCCAGGTCCTTCCTTCTGATTATAGATTTGTGATTTCTATCTGTGATACCAGATAGAGTTTCTCTAATCTCTAAATTGGAGTACCATGACATAAAAATGACAAATAAAAAATAGATTTGGAAATAACAATCTATAGGAGACCAACTCCAAATTTCTTAACAACTGGATATGGACCAATGAATATGGAAGGAAATTTTTGAGGTCAAACTCTTAGGTGGATTTTCCATGTAGTGAACCATACCTTCCTGTAATCAGAGAGAGCATCTTCTTCCTCTAACAGAAGATAATTTGGCATCCTACCTACAAACGTTCTCTCAAAACACTGAGTTCTGAGTTCTGAGTGACTCTTCAAAGAAGACTGAATTGAACTTATTAGATGAAGATTTTGTTTGAGCACATACACCGTCTGAAATGGGGACAAATTAGTGGAATTAGTTATATATCCATTTCTAGAGAACTCAGAGAATTCAGATCTTTTTTCCAAATCTCCTGATAATAATTAATAAAATAGTGTAAATATGTTTATGTCTTAATTCCCTCAGTCTATCCATTAAGTTGTAAGGTTTTTTTTTAATTTATTTTATTTGAAGAAATCAAGTCGAACTTATACAACAAATGACTTCATAGTCCAGGCCAATTCAAATGGAGGCCCGTGGGCCACATGGAGCCCAAAAGCAATCTCCGAGTGGCACAGCCCATGGTCCCACCAGAAATGCAGAGAAAAACCAAGAAAAACACATTTTGCAAGCCTTCAGAAATTCCTACAGTAGTGCAGAGGTGACTGCAACAATCCATGTAGCCTAGCAAAATTCAACCCACATTGCAGCACATTGTTGTTTTGCCAGGTGGATGGTGCTGAAAGAGAAATGCCCCATCTCTGCGTTTGTGAGAGGAAAGGGAAGGCCCACATATATGGGAGCAGTACGTGTGAGTGAACAAGCAAGTAGAGGAAAACAAGGGTGAAAAAGCGGCGTGCTCCTGGGCAAACACAGTGAAGCTGAAGACGAGCTATATATATCTGAATGTCTGAAAGGCAAAGCCGAACACTGGTTAGCATGGTCACAGACAAACCGCAGACCACCTTCAGAGTGCTACAAAAACATCTGACTGCTGTTGATGTCATTGTACATCGTTCCACAGTCCAGCACACTTTGAACAGGAAACAGCTCTGTGGAAGGGTGATGTGCAAAAAACCTTTTCTGAGTACTCACCACAAGTTACTGGCATGAGATATGCAAAATCACATCTGGACAAGACAGAAACATTTTGGAAAAAAATACTATGGACAGATGAGACTAAGGTCAAATTATTTGATCGCAACAAGAGGTGCTATGCATGGCAAAAAAAAAACGCACACAGCATTCCACGAGAAGAACTTGCTGCCTACTGTAAAATTTGGTGGAGGGTCCATCATGTTATGGGGTTGTGTGGCTAGCACAGGTACTGGAACCCTTGTTAAAGTTGAGGACTGCATGAATTCCTCCCAGTATCAGCAGATTCTTGACAAGAATATTCAAGAGTCAGTCACAAAGTTGAAGTTAAGCCAGGGTTGGATGTTTCACCATGACAATGTTCCAAAGCACTGTTCAAAATCTACCAAGGAATTCATGCAGAGGCACAAGTACAATGTTCTAGACTGGCCATCCCAGTCCCCAGACCTGAACATCATTGAAAATGTATGGACTGATTTGAAACAGGCTGTCCACGCTCAGAAGCCATTAAACTTGACTGAACTGGAGGAATTTTGTATGGAAGAATGGTCCAAAATACCAGGGATTCAGGGATTTGTCAGTGGCTATAGGAGGCATTTACAGGCTGTTATTTCAGCAAAAGGAGGCTCTACTAAATATTGATTGGATTATTCTTTTGGGGCACCCAAATTTATTCACCTGCCTATTTATGTTTAAATGCACATTAAATTGGTTCTGCTGGTCCAATAAAAAATATTTCACTACTGAAATGTTGCTGTTTCCATAAAGTATAAAATATTTAAAGTTGCTGCCTCAAAAGCTGAACAAGTTATAAATGGTTACAGTGATTTTTATTAGGGGTGCCCAAATTTTACATAGCACTGTAGCTTTTTTTATTGTTTTTTTATGCACTTTTTGATATGCCTGTGTCAGATGTGACCAAATTTAAAAGGGATGTAATGCATAAAAAGTACTTGTTTTTCAATACATTAATTTGTGTTGGTTTTAAAATGTATTATTGCTTGCTGCTTACTGGCCGCTGAAAATGTTTGGCCCAGCTAAATTTCTTGATTTGAAAATCTGGTCCAACTGAATTTGTAATTGAATAGCCTTGTCATAGTCAAACTAAAAAAGGAAGAAAATAAAATAAAAAGGTTTAATCGAGGGACAACTTTACAATAAAACTTTCTCCAAAACTGTGAGACTAATTGGAGTTCCTGGTTAGAAACAGAAATGCTCACAAGTAAACATCACTACAAATTCTTAGCATGACTGGAGTTTTCTCAAAGCAGTGAAGTATGCAGCCTTTAAAAACCTGTCTACAAAAATCAAAGTAGTGTTACAGCAATCTGAGTAATCTGAGTTGACATAATCCCAGAGGGCATCCAGAAACATTTTTTTGCCCTAAAGCAAACTTCACAGGATAAAACAAATTTTTTGATTAGCTCATACATTTTAAAAATACCATATTGTATATGACAGAATTGCATTGCCTATTCAGTAACTTGGTTCTGGTTTTAAAAAGAAACTAATTTTGAACCTTCAGGGATTTCATCTCGGCTGATTTCCACAACAATTTTTACTTTATCAATAAAACTGATTCATCTGAGAGATTGGTTACAGCTAAAAGATTTTCTGCTGATAACATATTTTCTGGCTCCATAGAGGATTCCTCCTTATAAAGCTGATGTAACAGAGCATCAGCCTTCCCATTATTTTCTACAGCACAGCATGAAATCACAAACTTGAAACAACTGAAAAATGTTGGATATTACTACCTGCAAAACAGCCCTTTTTTACAGTTAATCATTGAGAGTCTCCCTGTTAGATTAAAACACATGCTGTAGAAGTATATCTTCACAATAAAACAATTAAGGCTAGGCAATTATAGTGACTGATACAGGGGCATCTAGACAGCACATACATTTTAATCACACAAATCTTGAGATAATGTATAAAACACAAATGACCAGCACTGGGGGAAACAACCAACATTTAGAGTCACAAGTAAACAGAGTTCAAAAACAAGAATAACAAACATAAGGCAGCTGAAGTAGGTAAAAAGCATAACACAATATTGACTGGGGAGCTGGCTAGAATCAGAACCAGTCATAAAAGAGAAATCACAAACGCACAACCGTTGCAGTGACTCTTCCTAGGGTTTGTGATTAGCTGGCTGTATGGACAAAAGAGGGCAAGGCAGCCACTAGCTGGTTGTGTTCAAAAACTGCAGACAAGACAGGAGCAAGAATGGTAATCACTTACATTGGGCATTAACCTGGTTTGCAAGAAAGTAACAAACATTTTAATTTTGGGTTTGCATTAGCAGTATACACAGACTGACCGAAGCACAGCCATCTGGAGTCCATTTGTAAAGATACAACTTTACTAGTTAAATTAGATAAATTATCAAAATATAACTGTCATCTGAGCCGTGGCTGATTGACTAAACAGGAGTGGACAACCACCAATCAATGCCATGTCTGTCCCAATATGTACTGGATTGTTGCTGCTCTGCAACTCTACCAGTCCATGCTCCCCAACTTGACCTGACCTGATATTATAGTTGGTTCTTTAAATGGTAAATATGCAGTTTGCATTGGAGCCTGAAATCTTAAAGGAATACTCCACCCACAACATAATAATTGTTTTATCTTTTACGTACCCTGAGTTGTTTGCAGTAATGTTCAAGAAAAAAAAAATCATATATAATGTTTCTTCTATAACTGGTTTCAATGACGACCCTGAACAACAGCAAACAATATTAAAACATCCATGAATGCTCAAAATCTCCAAAACACATGCAGTTTTTGCTTAAATATTGTTAAATAGATACTTCTTCAAAATGAGAAGCACAGTCAAGATTTTGAATTTAAGAAAGGGCTCTTGACTAGTTGTAATAAGTATATAAGTTTAACATGTCACTGTGCTCTGTACAAAAAATATTTTATAAATCCACTCACATGTACAGCTAACACAAGGTCAGATTTAGCACACAGGGGCTCATCATTTAGAACTGCTAGGCAAGCATTAGAAGACAAGAAAGGGACATTGTACTATTTCTGTGTGTCAGAGTCAGCATGGCATTTTATCTTCTTTTCCTTGTTTGGAATGGCATGGTTTACCTAAGTGGGCACCTGCACATGGAGAAAGGGTATAAAACCTTGGAACATTGCCCAGCACACGGATGGGAGACATCGTCATCCGATCCGGAAAATCCTTCCAACGCAGTGACGAAAATGGCAGACTCTACACAAGATCTTGTCATGGCTTCCTCGTCTGTTATGCCGCGTAAACTGTCAATAAAGAAAGTTAAGTTATTTCTCCTATGTGATTTCTTACCGTCATATCAATAAGGGAGGGGTATCACCTTTTTATATTATATCTATATAGTTTTGGGTTATGTAACATGCTACAATTACAAAAGAACTTATTCCAACCAGGGACCTAGCGCCCCCTGCTGGATGCACTAGTGAATGTGGGGGAGATGGGTCTTCAATATTTTTCACTATTTTAGTTTTAAAAGTTGTGTAACCAGAAAAAAGTTAAGGTATGAGAGAAAGACTGAAAAAATACAGCTCATATTGGGGTGTGACCTCTTACCAACTTTTACCACTGACAAGGCTGTCTTAATGTATGGGCATAATGGGCACTGCCCGCGGCCTCAGAAGCATATGGATCAGCAATGTTTCCGATGCCTATGTATGTTTCTGTTTTTCTATCAAAACAAGGACCCCGGTGCACTACTTTGCCTGGGGCCTATGATGCTGTTTAAGATGGCCCTGACTGTAGAAAATGCTCAGCCTCTACAAGATAAACTAGAGGGGCTTCAGACACATGTGCACTGTCAACCCTATCACAGAGACATACAGTATGTCTTAAATCTGGCTGATTAAAAATTAGTCTGATGACAATCTCTTGTTTAAGGGACTTGGTGCACCTTTTCATTTGGATAGGAACTCTTCCATCACCAGTAAGTCATATGGCAGGGTTCCTTGTCTTTACAGAAATATTCAAAATTGTAAATCAATTATATTTGGAGAAAAAGTGTGCACTAAGAATGTGTAACTTTTGTCTATCACACTACACCCCATTTACTTTCCAAGATGCATAATATTTTGTCACACAATAAATAGAAAAAGAGAATGTAGTACTTCTTTAATAGTGAGTGCAAGATATTCAACAAAATTGAGCCAAGGTTTTCATTTTAACAATTTATATGAAGAGAGTTTCCAGAACTCTTCATTTCTGTTGTGTACATTCAATTGAGGGTGATAGAGGGTGATGCCGAAACTTAAGCCAGTGTCTTCTGTCTTTCTGCATTTTACTTAGAGTCATTTTAACCATAGTTCATTAAACCAAACACTGCATACTTTTTATCAGGATCTCAGTGCTACAGGGACATTAAAGGTGCTAGTGAGTGCTTCTGTGGCCGCTTCTGATAATGGATAGACTGTGAACCTTTTTTAAAGAATCCCGTGCTAATCAACTGAGAGACACCATAAGCAGTCACATACCATTTTGTGAGAACACCACAATCCCAGCAAAACATATCCCAACAAGCCACGGAACTGATAAAAAAGAAATAAGGCATTTCAATGTGAAGCTACAACAAAGACAAAGAATTACAGAAACAGGTGAAATTTGAAATAAAATGTGCAAAGCTGAAGTATAAGGACAGGACTGAGAATGAACTGCATACTAACAGTCTGGATTCAATATGGGATAGGATGAAGATGCTGGTTAACATTCATAGCTAAAGCAAACTGACATCTTTTATTGGCTAACTAAAAAGATTACAATATTCAAGCATTTGAGGAAAATGTAAGAATAGGACTGAATTGCCTCGAAAGCTTGCTTATTGTAATCTTTTTAGTTAGCCAATAAAAGGTGTCATTTTGCTTGACTTCTCACTACATCCATAATGGCTAACATGGTATAACACCCTAGTACTATAACTAAAGCAATAATCCAGGCGAGGAGGTAGGAAGTAAATCATTAATCATCTTAAAACTGAATGAATTCTATTTAAGGCCTGAGATACAGGATTTTGCTACAGAATATATTTGGCAAAGCTAAGACTACTTAGAACTGGAGCTGAAAGTCAGTTATGTTTTGATCAAAATGAGATTAGAGAACTCCTTCAGTTGACTTAAAGAAAAAAAAATATTTTGACATAATAAGTAGACTGCTTCAGCTCAGTACAGAGCAAGTGTGTCCAGCATTCCATTCTATATTTAAGATGTCTTTGTCTTTACAACAAGTGCCCAAGCTTTATAAACAGGCAGATGTTATCAGAGTAGCCAAAACATCACATCATAAAGCTTTAAATGACTTCAGAATGGTGAGCTTTACTTCTCATATAATGAAATCCTTTGATAATCTAATTGAGAGAAACGGGTGCTAAACAAAACTCAGGCCTATCTGGACCCTTACCAATATGCATACAGAGCAAGGAGGTGGGGGACATCACAGTTACATTTTTGAATCTTCTAAATGAGCTCTTTGGAGGATAAAAAATAACTGATTGCTATTTATTGATCTTTCATTTGGTTTTAATGCAACCCAGTGTCATAGTTTTGTGGAGAACTTGATTTATAAATTTAGTTTAGCCTCTAGCTGGATTATAGGCTTTTTAAGGAATAGAACACTAAGAGTGAGTGTTGATGGTTCCTTCTCTGACAACCTTACTTTAGGATCACCTTAAGACTGTTGTCTAGCTCCTCTTCTGTTTACTCTGTAGTCAAATGACTGCATGAACTCAGGTAAGGATAGGCTTATCTTACAATCTGCACATGACTCTGTCATTGTGAGTCTGTTACAAGATAAAGAGAACAGTTGTGTTAATGAATTTATGCCGCATTTCAACTGTTTCTTTTTATAGCTTATTATTATTATTATTATTATTGTTTTCTGACCTAGCAACATCTCAAAGTACATAAAAACAAAATAGTGCACTGTATTAGCATTTTTTCCCTTTTGAAATAAAATAAACATGTTGCTCACATCTGACCCAGCCACATCTCAAAGTGCATAAAATGAAAAATTGTGCACAGTATTAGCAATTGCATTTGTTTTCCCTTTTGAAATAAAATTAACATTTTGGTCATATATAGGTACATCACAAAGTGCCTTTAACAGAATAAAAAAGAACTATCAATGCTATCAAAGCTATCAGTGCACAGACCCATAACAAAGTGATAACAGTAACTAACACACATGAATACAACATCTGCTGCACACTGAGGGAACATAGCTTCATTTTAAATCACCACATGTGTGATTAGGTTGGCTTTGTTACACATCCCGTGTTATGTTGATATTGTGTGATGTGTCTAACTGCTGAATGGGCTGTGGTGGGTGGAGTCTTGGGGGAAAGCACTTTGTGAGGGCTCAGGACATCTCCCTAAAGAGTGACAAGATCAGGATGAGAGGAGAGTGAAAGGTAAAAGAGGTGTCCCCGTGACCCAGACGAGGAGTGATAGGGCACCGTTCATAGTGCGGCACACCAAATAAAAAGCCAGTCAGTATTTTGAAGATTCTCCTGGAGAAACGGCTAATGTGTGTCTTATTTCACAGGTCATCACAGTATCATAGACTGCTACCACCACTTCTAGACACACAAGAACATGCTTCATTGTAATAAATAATAATAATTCTTTATATTTTTATAGTGCTTTTCTTAATACTCAAAAAGGTCTCCACGCAGGGAGGACCCAGAACACGAACCCTTGATCTCCTTACTGCGAAACAGCAGCACTCCACTATACCACCAGCGTGGATTAAGGGTTTGAATGTTACTAGGCTGTGCAGAGTGCTGCATCTATGGTCTGCAGTACTGTAGAAATTTCTGAAGGCTTACAAAATGTGTTTTTCTCTGCGTTTCCAGCGGGACCACGGGAGGAGCCACTTGGAGGTTGCTTCTGCGCCACATGTGCCATTTGAATAGGCCGGGTCTATAGAGATGGTGGAGCCCTGCAAATATTTAGGCCCAATCATTGATTGTTGGCTGGTCTTTGATCTCAATATATAAAACTAATCTGTCAGAAGAGACAAAACTGGTTGCTTTTTATAAGGAAAGTTATTTGTTTTAAAATAAGTAAAATTATAATAATACTTCTTTATAAGTGTTTTATCAAATTTATTGTTGCATTCCATTTGATATGTTCCTTTGAAAACTTTTAGCATTAAGAAAAGGAACTGTTTAAACTATATTGTCATAATGGATAGTAAGATTACTGGTTTGTAAAAGTCCTCACTTTCTACACTATATCACAAAAAATTAGTAAGAAGGTGGACAGTATTCTGTCAGACAATAGTCATCATCTGTTTCATTTAATTTGATCCCGTCAGGTTGCAGATTTAGGTTCCCAAGTTTCAAGAGTACTGTTGATTGGTGAAATTCTGCAAAGTGTTTTTTTCGCTGTGAATATACTGTGTTCGCCAGTGATCTGGTTCATCAATATTTACCTGGAAATATTAGGTGAACCAGAATGGAGCAACTTTTTTTTCCTAGCACACCCCATGATACTTTGCGAGCTCAGTATGACATCTTAGAGCTGCAGCAGCCAATGTTGGAGAACACTGATCCTAATAGTAGGGTAAAACTTGCAAACATGTTTAAACAAAAAACAACTATGCAGAAGGAAACTAGAAATGTTTTGCTGTATTTGTGTCTTAAAGGTAATATCTTTTTGAATGAACTTGTATGTGAGCTCTGTGTAACACTCATGCTACCCCTTTAATAGTATTAACCAAACTGCTGTGCAGTTGATGCAAACTGAAAAGAGTGAAAACTAAATATGCTTTAGTGTTGTGCTTAATTTTGGCAGCAGGGAACAACCAAAAGCATCAGGGAAAAAAATACAAACTGTACTTTTTGGTTCAATAGAGTTGAGTACCTACTATGGAATTTGTGGGAGTTAAGCCTTAGTAAATTCATGCATCCTGTCTGCAAGTAATTATACTTCTCTAATATTTAATTCTGTTCATTTTGTCTAAGGGAGACAAAGTTGTGCAGTGGTTACCATTGTTGTCTCACAGCTCAGGTCACATTTCTGGCCACAGTAATTGGTGCAGTGTATTTGGCTGACATTTCCGTAGCTCTCAAGGACAATTTAAAGACAAGTTCACTATTATAATCCACTCAAAACTAGCTCAGTTTTTACTCCCCTATTGACTTGTTTCAGTGATGCTCCTGAACATTTCCACAATTTCATCAAACTCAAGGAGAAGCGTGGTTTGCTCATCACTGCTCAAGAGGAACCGATTTAAGAACTCTGCTATAAACATTTTGAATTCAAGTAGTTGCAGGGATCCTGTTGAATTCTGTATGATTATTGTATGCAGCAAGAGATCATTAATGTGACTTATAAAAATCTCATTGTTGAGTGCACTGATTAAAACACTCAGTCATTTTCTAACCCGCTTAATCCTGAACAGGATTGCGGTGGGGTGCCAGGGCCAATCCCAACTAGCATCGGGCACAAGGTAGGAACAAACCCTGGACAGGGCACCAGACCAGCTTATTAAAACAATGGTTAGCATCTTTCTGTGCAACAATAGATAGATAGATAGATAGATAGATAGATAGATAGATAGATAGATAGATAGATAGATAGATAGATAGATAGATAGATAGATAGATAGATAGATAGATAGATAGATAGATAGATAGATAGATAGATACTTTATTAACTTTATTAATCCCAATGTCTTATGCTTTGTAATTTTCAGTGACAAAAACATTTCCTTTGGTATAATAAAAGGCTATCTTATCTAACCTAATAATGACAATTTTTTTCTTCAACATTCTTGAGGATTACTTGTGCATAGCATCGTCTTCAAATTGAACTACTCATGGAATGTAATAAAATATGTTTTAGTCTGCTGATTTAGAATGTACCAATGGCTATATTATATCCTTTTAAAATGTATTGACATGTTATGATTTCCGATATGTATAAAGAAAATTCTAATCTTTTAGTTACTTTACATTTTAACATGTACGATTATACTCACTTTTCTCCATTAACCTCCAGATAGATGTATTTGGCTTTACTGTTTCATTATATTTTTCAATATTTATTTAACATAATAAGTGAAATAATATCACCTAAAAGCAATAATATAACCAATGTTTAGGGAAGCACATATTTAAAAACTGAGTCCCCGGTTTTTTAAAATGCTTGCTCTTTCTTGTATTTCTAGTTTGTTCCCTCCTAGTGTGAAGTGCTTGTGGTAATGAATTTTAAAAGCTTGAGTAGGTTTTTGTGTGCCTCATGCTGAGGGTACAGGTTTTTGTCATACAATATACAAGGCAGGAACAATAATCTTCAGAAACAAGGATGACTGCTATCAAGGGAAAGGCAGTGGTGGAAACAGATGGCTAATATTATAGTCAAGACTGATATTTACAAAATGTAAAAAAAAAACAAATATAGTGATTTTGGACAGATTCCAGTGAAAGCAAAGGGGTGTCGCAGAAAGGGACATATTTCATATTTGGATGTCCTTGAAAATGGTTCACTTTGTCAAGCAATAAATCAAATGTAATGCTATCCTTGCTCTTGTTCCTATTGATTTAATAAATGAATAATAAATCATAACTGCTTTGAAAATAAATATATAGAATAGCCACTGTAAATATTGCCAATACACTAAATGAAAAACAAATTTTATAATCTATGATTAAAATCTATTAATATTTCAGAGTATTGATAAGATAAAAATGCTTTTGCAAAGACTCCTTCTGAAAACTGTATATTGCAATGAAGCAGATTTTACTATATTTTATCTATATTTCATATTGATGTATTTCCCTGTTTTTAAATAGTTTTACATTTTTAAACACACGTTGCCCAAAATTTTATTTACATAATATTTCTGCACCTTTTTTCCTTACAGCATATTCTGTGTCTAACTGAGATTTCAAGGTAGAATTTCCAGGTGGCTGCCTAGTAAAAATCTTGTTGCAGTGTTCACAAAGTATTTGTTTTTGTGCATTTATAATAAATTTGCCTGTTTTCTGAATTCACACACTGCATTATAAGGTAACAAGAGATTGATGCTTATGTTAACAGCTGTCACTGCAAGGCAGGAAATAACCGTTGATACAATACAATACAATACAATACAATTTATTTTTGTATAGCCCAAAATCACACAAGAAGTGCCGCATCAGGCTTTAACAGGCCCTGCCTCTTGACAGCCCCCCAGCCTTAAATCTCTAAGAAGACAAGGAAAAAATCCTAAAAAAACAGTTGTAGGGAAAAAATGGAAGAAACCTTGGGAAAGGCAGTTCAAAAAGAGACCCCCTTCCAGGTAGGTTAGGCGTGCAGTGGGTGTCAAAAAGAAGGGGGTCAATACAATACAATACACAAAACAGAACAAATCCTCAATACAGTATAAAAATAAACATTTTACAAGTACAGGCCAGAATTTAACAGTAGATGATATCACATAATATGATTTGGATTTGTTTAGAGTCCTGGAGATCTCAACCATCAAGCTGCCTCCCCTATTTGGCCATTCCACAGCTGAAACATTGCTTGGCCAGCCAATCTGATGATGGGACTGGTCACATGGCATACTCACTTGTATCCACACTTATTCTTCCTGGGCCATTTTATATTTTAGAGTGGCCATACACCATAACACATATGACTGTGGCATATACGAGGAAGGCGGAATACTCAGAGAAAACCTACATGGACATAATGGACAGCTACAACCGCTACACACAGAGATTGGATCCTGGACTCTGGACGTGGGAGACTGCAGCTCCAACCAGTGTACTACTCAACATTTTAAAAAAATCTAAAAATTAATTGTAAATAACAGCATGTTTCACCACACCATGCAGGGATTGTGCAGTATGTCTATGTGTTATTCTTTGACCCATTGTGTGACCATGATTTAATTTCACTGTAGCCACAATGAAAAAATATGTACATAATTGTACTGCATCTGAAAAGACTATACATTGAAAACGATTCTTGCGCACTACTGAGTGAAGTCTACAACTCAGTTTTTACATTTTAAATGGGGTTTCTTTGTGAAAATAAAGTAATAGATAAGATCACAGATGTGCCACCTATGGGAAATCAGCATTTGCTTTTTCTATTCTTTTTGGGTTTTTTTCTGATTATATCTTCAAATAATACAGACTGGCTCTCTTGCATCTATATGATTAATTTTACTACAGCCAAAGGATATATTTTCAACAAATGGTTTTCATAATATTAATGTCAATTCATTTCTTCAACATTGTGAAGTTTCAGTTTTAGTAAACAGTAGCATATACAATATGATGACATATGCCATATTTGCTTATTACAGAGAATGTAAGTACTGTATAATGGTTTAAATTAATGCACTCAGGCTATTGTCTGACAAATGTCTGTTTATTATTAAACCTCACAAATGAACTGGATTTACCCATCTGATCAAGGAGATCTACACAGATTGCTCCTTTTATTAAAATGTGCCTGCTTTGATCAGCTCCAGAGTCACTGGTGTTGGTGTATAATTTGTGCAAAGGGTTGGCAGATTTAGCTTACCTTAAGAATATAACAATAATTTCACTGTGAACAGGCCATGCAGCCCAACAAGGCTTGTTGATCCTTGATTCCTACCAACTGCGTTGCCTGGCAATATATTTGATATTCAAGTTCAGGTTTCACAATTTTAAGTTTGTAAATGATGTCTTAGGCAGCATACTGTCTACATGAAAAAGTTTAATTCAAAAGCCATCCCACTGTAAAAATATTCTTATTTGTCAACATTTTTGTTTTAGAAGAGTGGTAATGGAGTAGCAAGCAAAATTAAGAAAAGAACATATGCGTAAGCTAGGAATCTAATTCATACCACAATAAAAGTTTCTATATCTAACTGTTAATTCCTTTGAAGATGAATGCTTTGCACTTTGGACAGATGGGAGCGAAAGAATGAATACAATTACAAACAGAGCAGTACATGACTACACAGGGTGTGGCTTTTAAAATGAGCCAAAAGATAATACAGAACAGCTAAGATTATACAAATTACATAGAAAGTTATTTAAAAAGCCACAAAGATAGATTTAGCAGAGAACAAAAAAAAATATAAGTACTATAAGAAGTATTTGCATGACTAATTAGTGTCACAAATGAAAACACCAGACATCATAAAGGTTTGGGGCAGCCATCTGTATAATGTGTCCTGACTACAAAATTGTTGAATAGTAAGATAGAGATGTTCACAAGACTGAGTCCAAACCAGAACTGGTTCAATAAAGACAGGATGGCGGCTTTAAAGATCTGTAGAGGAAGTGACATTGTCATGGGGGCCAGAATCGGAAGTGACGTCATCCAAGGCGCAGGAACTCAGTGGGATTTCCCAGGAAGGGCCTATAAGGAACTGAGACAGACAGTCAGTGCACCCCACCACCCCCCGGTCTGACGTGGTATTACAATTTATTATTTGAGCCCTTTAGCTGCCTCCTACTCATACGTGTGTGACATTAGTTACCCAAATTGAAGATGACTGATGCAGACACCTTGCACCAAAATTATGATTCACTCCCAAAATGAAGTTATGCTATGAAGTACTGAAGATATGAAATGCAGAAATACATAGCAAAGATTTGCCATGAATATGTGCTATGAAGCTGCAGTATAAAGAAATGTACTGTAGTCATAAGTGCATTAAGTGATGAAAATTAAAGCCTATGGTTTACTGTTGCTTCGATTATTATATCTGAGGAAAGCAGTGCTATTAATTTTTCTATAATGTGGAATGAACATTGTAATTTACACAATAATATATTTTGTATGTTATGTTTTAAATAGAAAATAGTAACAATCTGCCATTTAAAAGGAGTAAGAAAGTTTCAAACATTGCTATTGCTACTCATTTCAGTCCGGTGTGTCCACTTTTACACAGTTAATGAGTTCAGCATTCTCTATAAAGCACATGCCTGATCCTCACTTACACTTCACAGGGGCATAGCCAGCCTCCCATACAGGGTGGTTTTTTTTTTCCCAAAAAACTGAACCTTTTTTAAAATTACCTTATCATTTTCTTAATTTTCAGTACAAGTTATATATTTCCCCGTCCTAAGGGTTTCTTGTGAAGAGGTTAAAATAAAGAGATACAAGACAGACCTATTGAAACAATGACATTTATTTTTCAGAGCATAGCTGTGACTCTCATTCTAATTCTTAAAACAGTATCAAATTCGTGTTAATTTCAAAGCCAAATATAGCCAATGGTGGTATTTATAAATGAATTACATAAATAAATAAATCTTGTAAAATAACTATAAAATAGAATACAATATTTGAAAATACTGTACCAAACACTAATATTAGTTATTAAATTCTACATCAGCATATTACTCAGTTTTAATAATGCCATTTTTCATTTGACTTCTGCAATTTTATTTAAAAATTACCCTATTTTTGAAGTGACACATTATATAGTCGGAATTTTCTGGATGGCACATTTTAAAATAGCATATTATTTATTTTTGTTGAAAGGTCTCTTTGAAGCTGGTTTTGTCTTTTATATACTTTTTTGAAGTTTTCTAAATTTAATGACTCATTTGTATATGTCATTGCTCTTTTTTATGTGATTATTTCATAATTACCTTTTATTGATCTCATGTTTGGCACAAATTGCATTCCATATGCTCCAGCCATTCAAGATTACCAGCCTAATTTAATACACCTGACTTTAGCATCCCAATGAATTGCAAGGGACACACAACCAAGTTTTATTAACTGACAAAGTCACAACAGTAGTAAACTCATGAAAACTACAGTAGAAAAATATTGGTAGATGTTAGATCATGTTTTCCTCAATGCTTGGAAAGCCAATGGAGCTGGCTGACTAGATAACATTTTAGCTTCAGTAACAATGTACAGTAATCCCTCCTCCATCGTGGGGGTTGCGTTCCAGAGCCACCCGCGAAATAAGAAAATCCGCGAAGTAGAAACCATATGTTTATATGGTTATTTTTATATTGTCATGCTTGGGTCACAGATTTGCGCAGAAACACAGGAGGTTGTAGAGACACAGGAACGTTATTCAAACACTGCAAACAAACATTTGTCTCTTTTTCAAAAGTTTAAACTGTGCTCCATGACAAGACAGAGATGACAGTTCCGTCTCACAATTAAAAGAATGCAAACATATCTTCCTCTTCAAAGGAGTCAGGAGCAGAGACTGTCATAAAGGCAGAGGAAAATCAATAGGGCTGTTTGGCTTTTAAGTATGCAAAGCACCGCGGCACAAAGCTGTTGAAGGCGGCAGCTCACACCCCCTCCGTCAAGAGCACAGAAAGAGAGAGAGAGACAGAGAAAAACAAGCAAGCAAAAATCAATACGTGCCCTTCGAGCTTTTAAGTATGCGAAGCACAGTGCAGCATGTCGTTTCAGGAAGCAGCTGCACAAAAGATAGCAACGTGAAGATAATCTTTCAGCATTTTTAGACTAGCGTCCATATCGTCTAGGTGTGGGAACAGCCCCCCTGCTCAATCCCCCTACGTCAGGATCAGAGAAAGTCAGCGCAAGAGAAAGAGAAATGTAAGTTGGGTAGCTTCTCAGCCATCTGCCAATAGCGTCCCTTGTATGAAATCAACTGGGCAAACCAACTGAGGAAGCATGTACCAGAAATTAAAAGACCCATTGTCCGCAGAAACCCGCGAAGCAGCGAAAAATCCGCGATATATATTTAAATATGCTTACATATAAAATCCGTGATGGAGTGAAGCCGCGAAAGGCGAAGCGCGATATAGCGAGGGATTACTGTATTCCAGAACTCAAAACGTCCAGCTGAAAGCCCTGTTGTGTGTTCTTGATTTTCAGAATAACTATTCTGTTCTGGGACAATTGTTTCCTTTTTTATAATTATTCTTAACTCATTTTAAAAAACTACTGCTTACTTCAAAGGCACCATATTGGGTTTAGCGACTGATTCACGCTGGCTACAGATTTTTTCAGCATGTATGCATAACAGATTTAATTTAGTGTTTAAGTTGCATATTTTGTACTTTTTAAGTAAATCGTAAAGAGTATTTTACAAACACTATGCGATTATTATGTTTTGGACTGATGGCACTTTGTGTAGGTCAAATGACCTACCTGAAACCCCTTGACTACACCCCTGGTTCAATGTACTGTCAATTAATCATCCTTTATCAGACTTTTCAAAAATTGCATTTTACAATCATGCTTCCATTTGTTTCTGGATTTCCGATTGAGTGTGCCCAGTAATAGACAGTGTATCTCTCCATTCTTAGTTACTGCTTCACAGCTGAATTTTCCAGGTTAAGCTGTAGCTCCCCACAACAGTTTACTAGAGCAACCGAAAAAGGCGACTTGGAAGAAGGATTGAGCAAATAAATGGAAATTGAAAACATGAATTCCAATTCACCTTTAGAGCATTTGCTCCTGTAGTTTTCTCTAAAATGGCAATAGCATTCTCTTCTCACAAAAATAATTTTTGGATTTGATTTACCATGTGTACCACTTTTTCTCCAAGGAAGAGTTGCTTGAAAACTTCATATCTGATCACTTTAAAGGCTGATCACAGAAAATATTTGTATGAATTTGTAAAACTTTACATTTAGTGGTGAACTATAATGTTACAAACGTTTAGGGTATACTGTCAACACTAAATAAGTAAAGGATACATTAAAAAGTTCTGTCTAAGGATTTTATAGCATATACTAGTAATAAGTTTAGCTATCTTTTTAAATTACTTGGCATAATTATAGATTGCCACATTAACACTTAAAGGCAAATATTTTCTTTGATAATTACAGTAATTTATTCTGGCAATAACTTCATTTTAGCAATGCTTTATATTTTCCTGGAAGTTTATTACTATGAACATGCAAACGTGATAATTAGTCTCATGGACTAAATTGACATTACACTACATTAAGCTAATATAAACAATCTTAATGTAGTAAGTATATTTACTTTTAAACGATAACTACCAAAATACATTTTAAAGTTCACTAAGCTGATATGAAATAGTAATCAATATGCAATTAAACATGACATAACATGTTTTGTATATCTGCAGTTGGAAATTGGCAGAAAGATTTCAGAGTTTATTTACAGTCATTTACAGTCTTTTTTCAATGCACTTTCTTGACAAACAGGTTTATGTTATTGTCACTTCCAGGCATAGCATATCTGAACAGTCATTTTAAAAATATGCAATCTACTTCTCAGCCACCATATTTTGTTTAAGATTAGTAAAGAACCATAAAATCCAAACCATTATGTTACCCGGAATTAGTAGTAAGAGTGTTGCTGGCCCAGTGATGTAACAATTACGAAAGCTGATTCATTTTCTAATAAGAACAGATGGTATACGAACATAGCAAGCCACTCAAGATAAATAGTGGATAAACAAATTAAGGCTGCTAAAATTCACTAGGCAAAAGAGAACCCTTGACATCTTCCAAGCTAACGGCCACTGATGCTCGGCCTCAGCATTAGTATTTTCCCAGTTAGATCCATAGCATCCTACAGCTAGCATTTTGTACGAGCACTGCTCTTATTTACCTTAACACGTCACAGACAGTACATGTAGGTAGCAGAGGGCACACTAGTCTATCAGGTTTTAAAGATAGCTTAGGATCAGGAGAAGTTGCCAAGAGATTAATACCAAGAAGATGCAGATTAGGGCATCTTATGGTGGTTCTTTGGAAGAAATCATAGAAAAACACGGTAGCTAACCATGGAATTGGAAGGACTGCCGGCCAAGTCTGTTGAATCCTTTAAGGGGCAGGGAGAGCCTGTTTGTTTTGCATTTATGTGTGGGGGTGATGTTAGCACCACTAGACACCACTTCCTTTAGGCAAAATAAATGGTTGATATTTATTATGTGATTGTTACCTCAGTCATTATGGTATATGTCTTAGACCTGGTTAAATATAAAAGAAGTAAAGAGTAATGCTAATTATATTTTAAATTCCTGCTTCACTACAGTATGTATTACATATTTTAGGAAGGAAGAAGTAAAAAGTAATTTGGTTTGGGGTGGTATGCAGTCAGTAAGGGTCTATCACATTTGAATAATTTACCAGTTAGATTTATTTATTTCTGCCATTTATGGATCTTTGGAAAAGACAGCATTTTCAAAGCTAGACATGCAAACGCCAACTACAGTATTTTTGTTTCACTATTTTATCTCTAAATGTAGATTTATCACAGTATTATTATCTACCACAGGTAAGGTTGCCAGATTCCTAACTAGTCAAAGGTGGACAGGGAGGGTAGAAAATAGAACAGAGGAGGACACATTGAAAGTTTCACTCACGGGATCTCTTAAGCAATGCTTTAGTCTGGATCAAATAATTGCTTGTACTATTTTTTTTTACCTTGTACATCCTGCTTGCAATGTAGATTTTTCAGCGCATTGCTATTTTTATTTAAAAGCTGAGAGCTCACCCTTAGACGTTCGATTGTGCTGAAATACCCACAGTGCATCAAAGAAGTGGGGAAGGTTAGACCCCACTTCAGCATGAGGTGTCGGTAGACAACCACTTGCAGTCAATATTCAAGCACCTTTGACGGAGTGGTGCCAGTATGCCATGCAAAAATTTGCCACTTTCTAGGTTTTGTAGCTTTGCTTGTTGGACAGAGGACAATTAATCAAAAAGGAGGACACAACCTCCTTTTGCCTGATGTCTGGCAACCCTAACCACATGCAAGTTTGATTAGATTAGACTAGATTAAATTTATTAAGCCCTAGGGAAATTTTTGATGCATACAGCTGCAGAAAAATAAAAAAACAAAGACACAGAATCATAGGAAAAATGATATAGTCAATCAATAGTCAGATAGTTAAATAGATAAATACATAAATATTGTGCAGAAATTGATTAATTAATTTAAGGAATGTATGCATTTAGTCTGGGACTTCAAGAGGAAGCACTGCGTTGCCTGATAGCAGTGGGCAGAAAAGATCCCCAGTGGCATTTCTTAGCACACTGTGGAGGAATGAGCCTGTGGATAGAAATGCTACAAGACAGCGCCTCCTGGAGCAGATGGGAGAGATTGTTCATGATGGCATCCAATTTTGCCATCCTCTTTTCAAGAAATCTTCCAATGTGTCCATTATTATTCCTGTGATGGAGGAGTTTCTTGATAAGTTTGTTCAGGCATTTTGCATCTTTTGAGCACAAGCTGCTTCCCCAGGAGACAACAGAATAGAACAATATACTGGCTAACTATAGACTGATAGGACATTTCCGGCAAATTACTGCTTACATCAAAAGACGTGATTCTTCTTAGGTAGTACAGTCTGTTCTGCCCCTTCTTGTTCAGTGTCACTGTGTTGTAAAACCAGTCCAGTTTGCTATTTATGTGAACTCCCAGGTACCTGTAGCTCGGCATTATTTCCACATCCCTCTCAAAGAATAGTGACTGGTCTCTGAAGCTCTTTGACACACAGGATGTCCACCACCAACTCTTTTGTCTTGCTGATATTGAGTATTGCACCACAAAACAAAGTCCTTCATAAGTTTCCTGTACTAAGATTCATCTCCATTATGAGTGTAGTAAATGAAGTAAGAGCAACTGGCCTGAAGTCCCTAAGATCAGTACAGTGCTCTTTCTTTAGCACTGTGATTACACATGATATTTTCCACAGCTGTGGAACCTCCTGCACACTCAGGGAAAGCTCCCTGCTGCTGATTCCATCCAGCTCTGCAGTCTTGTTCGTACAGAATTTCCCCAGCTCTCTCCTCACTTGATTATCAGGGACAGACTGTCCAGGAAGTGGAAAAGGGTTGCAGACCACAGGTGCAATGTCATTGTAGAGGAAGGAAGTGCAGGATAGAGATGGCAGTTTGGATTCTGTAACTTCCTCAGCTTGCACACAGAGGCCAGCAATGTTGAAGAATGAGTCAAAACCATTGAAGAATTGGTTCAGTTCTTCAGCTCTCTTCTTGTTCCCTTCCTCTGCAGATTTTATAGTCTGTCTATACCCAGTGATAGTCTTCATCTTGATCCACATTTCTTTCATGTTGTGCTGACGTTCATATCCGTAGTGGGCTTTCCTGTCACAGAGTTGCATCAACAGTTCTGACGACACCCGTTTGATGTTCTTGTTATCTCCAGACCTGAAGTCCTCTTCTTCTTATTCATTGGAGCTTTCAGGTCTTTTGTGATCTATGGTTTGTTGCTGGGAAAACAGCGCACTGTCTTTGTAGGATACTCGATGTATTCTGTAATTTATTGGCTGAGTCCTTCAGTGCCCTCACTGTGTGATTCACAAAGCATGTTCCAATCAGTTTTTTTGTTCTCTCTTTTATCCAGTCAGCATAGTTTTTAATCTTAGTTTATGTATTAAGTGAATTTTTGAAAATGTCATGTTACGTGCAGTTTCCAATGAAAAATATTTTGCAAGTCCTGTATGATCATTTTTACATAAATTATAATGTTGATAAGTTTGACATTTTCTTGACAACATATTGAACGGGTCAAGTGTGGCTTCCTAAAATAATTTAAAGCTCAGACTGTTAAAAACATGTATATATACATTTATATATATATATATATATATATATATATATATATATATATACATATTGTGGTGCCCGGCGGGCATCCATGCCCGGCCAGGACGCCCAGGAGGAGTGGAGGAGAGCTTCTGCCTCCTCCAGGACACGAGGGGGCATCCTCCCTGGTGGCTTTGGGGACCACGGGTACGGAGCTTGGAAGCTTAACCCTGTAGGGGCCCGTGGTCACTGCCAGGGGGCGCCCCAATGCCTTGGGAGTTTTTGCCCTCAATTCTTCCACCACACCGGGAAGTACTGGGGCGAAGAGACTTGAAGACACCCGGTGGACTTCCGGCTTCACCATGGGAGCTTCCTCCACACAGGGGTGTGGCTATGAGCCCTCAGGATCCACCTGGAGTCCTTCCGGGAGGAATAAAAGGGGCCGCCTCCCTCCAGTCAGGGGCAAGAGTCGGGTGGAAGAGGACGAAGCTTGGTGGAGAGGAGTGGAGGCGGACCAGAGACTGATAAGGCATTGTGTTGTGGCCAGGACTTAAAGGGGTGATTGGTGCCGAGGCACTGGGTATGTGCACTGTATATAATAGAAATATGATGAATAAACGTGTGTGTGGTGATAACATCGTGTCTACCTGTCTGTGTCCGAGCTGTTCCCCACTATATATATATATATATATATATATATATATATATATATATATATATATATATATATATATATAAAGCTGTTTTTTGCAATGTTCTGGGTAAATATCTTTGATTTGATCCCAAAAATGACTCTATTGGGTTTCTTATGGGAGTACTTTTTTTTTTTTTTTTGTAAATAAGACAGAGGCATACTCTCAGTCAATTTTCGTTTTGTGGCAATGGTGTAAAACAAAACTATACATCAAAAGAAATGGTCCATGACTAATGGATAAAGTGGATGAAAGTAATTTCCATAAATGTTTTTATTAAGTCCTTACTCTCAGCAGGCTATGTGACCTTATAGTCAAGTGGCATTTTTTTTCCATCAGCTGTTATTATATATAGCTTCCTCAGACAGTATATATCATGTACATAATGCCTAAATGTTTGCAAAGACTTGTGTTTCAAGGTAATTAAAAAGAGACAGCCTACAATCACCCACTGTGAGTGCAAATTATCTCTTTTTAGCCATCTGGGCACTTTGTTTCAGCGAGAGAATTTGCATCATGGAAAAATGTGACCTAGCCAAAATACAGCATATAGTTTTAAAATAAACAGCACTGTTTAGTAGTCTTTTTAATTGAGAGTATAAGGAGAAACAATTTATCAATATAAGAACAATTAAATGCAAGCATCTGGCATTAAAATGGGTATAAATTATGAATATATATACAATGACTGATTTTAACTGCATTTGTTACTATGTGTGTGGTTTCAAGACTTACTATTAATTAAAATAAAACTGGAGGTACAGTTGCCACAGTGTATCACATTAAATTTTTATTTTGACAAAGTAGGTCTAAGATATCTAGCAATTTTACTATAGAATTTACTGTATGACTGATTAGCTATATTCAATTGTTTTTTACTAAACAATGAAAAAATGTTTTACTAAGAAACAACTGGATTTATTCATTTGTAAGTTTAAAAAAAAAGTGTATTTCATTCCATTGCTCCTATAGTTTAACTGCCTTACTTTGTTAATAATGTAAGAATGGAAAATGTTTTTTTTTTTTAGAAATTTCTTTTGCTCTCTTATGCCCTGTCCTGCCTAATGGTTTGTGCCTTGTACCCAGTGATTGCTGGCATAGGTTTTAGCTTCCCCATAACCCTGCCCTGGATAATTGGGTTATGAAGATGTATGAATGTATTGATATTTTTCTCCATAGCCTTTAGTAATTTTAAGTTCTCATACTTTCCAGAATGAGAAGAGACCACTTTATCAGCCCCATATACATTACCTTGACCTGTGAATTTCCTTGTTAGTTACTTGCTAGTTATTTGTATTCCTCTATGTAAAAGCTTATATTTAGTAATATTACACCTCAGTTTTTTTAAATGCAGTCTAATTTTTTCTTAATCGATTTTATAGTCTCTGAAAATGATTTTACAGAGTTTTTAAAATTTATTTGTGGGTTGTTTTATGAAAAGCAGTGACCATAGCCCTTATCTATGTTGGATTCAGCTTTTGACCTTGACCAAAAGCAGATGGAATCTGCATAGACTGCAATATTGTTTTTCTTATTTCCATTTCTGGCTGTGCCTTTTTAAAAATATTCATAATTTATTTAACTGTTAACATGTAAGTATTACAAACATACTATATGTAAAACTCTTCATTTCTTTCCACAGCTTTTGCTTTGAACATTGTTTTTTTTTATATATTGTTGCATGCTATTTTCCATTTTAAATTACCTGTCCTATATTTAAAAATAAGTGCAATGCTCAGTTGAAATGAGCAGTATTGATCAATTGAATCAAATTTCTCTGAAGAAAAAATAACTTTGTATAATGCTGTATTTGAATAAACAATGTTTTCACTTGCACACAATATTCTGAATTTATACAGCTTAGAGATTCCTAATTAAGCACTTATGAAGTGCCTTATGGCATATTCAAAGTCCAACAGTCAATTTCCATAACTTTTTTGGCTTAGTACTAGTCTAGAGGAGAAACAAATGTTTAAGTAAACAATATAAGTATTATGCATTAATCAAAAAGGTATTAGAAAAGCCAGGCAGTTTTATAATAATGTTGTAGAAAATACAAAAGAAGACCGAAAGAGGTCCTTTCAGTCTTTTTGTTAGGATTTAACCAGGGTTTTGTCCTTGGTTCACGTAAAGTTTACTTTAATTTATTATTTTTTTGTTGTCTTTTAAATATAATTTTTTTATTTGGTTCTGTCCTTTGTATACATTTATATCACATTTTTAACAATATTGTGTTTATTTATTATTTTTCCATTCTGTATTTTATTAATAGTGAATGATTTAATTTTAGTTAGCAGCAATGCTTCCTTAAAGTGGAGGCCAAGGAGCCAGAGCCACCTGATGATGCAGGTGGGGCATGGTCTCAGCTGCATAAAAGGGGAGGCTTCAGTTTGTACTGAACCTTCTGCATTGTGATTGTGATTGTTACTCTTGTTATTGTGATTTTTGCTGTGCTCTTGTGATTTCCTGGATTTTGACTACATCACTTAGGTTTTGCCTATTATTTTGCTTTTTTCCTTTTTGTAGATGTTTGTCTTTGTTCAGTTATTGTTGCTTTGACAAGGTTTTGATAACATTTCTCCTGCCTCTCCTAATATTATTTTTTGAGTATTTTTGAACTTTAAAAGCTTGTTCCCCATTTTGTACTTGTGTAGGATAAAGCCTGCTTTTTGAGTTTGGGGTTAGGCCTGCTTCTGGGCTCAGACAAGAATTGGGATTAGTCTGGCTTTGGAGGCCTACATTTATTTCTGTTCTTCTTTTTTAGTGGATATCATCACACTTTTAGCATTTAATGAATGGTCAAGGTGGTGACGTGTATCAGAAATAGTAAGGGTGAAATAAAATAAACAGAACAAAGAGATATGCAATTTTCCCTCTCCCTCTAAACTACCTTTGTCAACAGTCTTCTTGCCCTTCTCTTCATTCATCCTCATCACAAATTAATTCAAATGGCATTGACATTTCTAATTTGGTGCACAACATAGTCATGTCCAATTACTTCTGTGCTTTCCATGTAAATTTATTAATACTCCTCCCCATAATATCGACCTGAAATAGTATCCCTTCATTCCCACTTCCATTGGAATGGCAGGAGAACACACATTAAACACTATACTATTTGACAGGGTAGAGCCTTTGAACAAAGTCTTGTTTCACCCAGTTCTCTTCTTACTTCCCCTTTTACCTTCTTGAGAGTAAAGTCTCTTCTTTCCAACTATGGTCTTTTTCTTGTTTAGTCTTTAAAGAGGCGGTATTGTGTGGAAAAGCTTATGGAGTCCATTACCAAGTGGTATGTTCATACCCCTATTTTTGAAGCTCTTTGTAATGAACACCCATTTTCTTAACACCAAGTCACCTCTGGGAATTTATACCTTAGGAGACTGTTTAATGAACAAAGTTTCAGACACTGACATCCACTTTTTTCCATTCCTGCCTCTTCCTTCTTTTATCTCCAACTGAGATCAGTTCTTAGGACATGTGGCATTTCACTCTTCTTCTTACACTCTTAGCATTGTGGGTTAATCATCTGGCCCCAACATCAAGAAATGGTGGTAGTCTGGTATTGGTAGTTTGATATTACACATGTGGGTAGCTGGATATTTGGTGGTCAGTGTCAAAGAGAGCCTCATCTCCTTACTTTTTTTTTACTAATTAATGTACTTATTTATTTTTCCCAGGTCTAATTATTGGTCACTGCCCTCTCTGTTGGTAACTCAGGTTGAATATAGTCCTTTAATCCCTTTTTATCTCATATTGTTCCTCACAGATTTGGGGTGGAGGAGTTGTCATTCCCTTATCTGCATTTTTAGAAAAACAGTTTTGATTTTTTTCATTTATCTCTGCTGCACTAATATTAAGGGATCCATGTGTGTCAGGAAAATGCACTACATACTCTTACACTACTACCACCATCCTGTGTTGTTGACACCCTGCGGGATGCATACACAAACCTTTCTCAATGGGACCATCTTATTTTTCATTGTTGAAATATTCATTGTAGCACAGTGGAAATGAAAACCAAATGTTTTAGTCATATTCTTCTCCCTCCTCAGTTGTGTATCAGCAGAAGTCAGAGCACATTTATTTTATTTATTTATTATTACATCTTATAGACAAAAGCCAAGCAAAATGACACCTTTTATTGGCTAACTAAAAAGATTACAATATGCAAGCTTCGAGGCCAACTCAGACCCCTTCTTCAGGCAAGATGTAATCAATTATTACATTTTATTATTACATCTTGCTAACAGAATTTTAATTTGGTTGGATATTTAACAACCATAACACGTTCATGGACATCACATCCAGTTATGACAGCATATCCAGTTCACTAACATGGTTTCTTAAAAGATGGTTATATTTTTACTTTTGCACATTCTCCCTTTGAATGGCTTACACATAATATACTGCTACCTGACTAGCTTTGCTCTTCACATATGATTCTGTCACTGGTTAAGTGATTAAATATCTCAGTTATAGTTAGTTTAGTATCCTGAGGTTTTCTTTTGTTTTCATTGAGACTGCAAAACCAATAAAAAATTTCAAATGTACAATATGTACTTTCTGCTTACCTCCTAGTGTATTGGACAAGATAGGAGGAAGCGGAAATCTGTCTCCACCTCTCAATCACAGAAAGAATAATCAGGATCTGCCTTCTGTTTGTCCAGGTTTTTTCCTTGACTGCCAATTTCAATTGCCATGCTCACCGAGTGTGTACCTGATCAAGGTATGTCTCTACATAGAGTGTGCTTATTTTGTTGAATTATTATTTGAATTTATGGTTCAATAAAATATGAACTTATTGTATTTTATAAGTCTAGTTACCACTGATCTATTTCTATCTAGCTCCACTAGCTTTTCATGACCAGGTTGCTGAGAAGAGTAAAGAGTGAATATCTGCAGGGCCACCTGCCCCAGGTGAGCATTAGTAATTTAGAATTCTCCTCAATATTTAATGAAGACTGAAGGATTGGCATGCGCACCTCACTGCATTCCAGTATGAGGGTTTTATAAAATTCAATAGTTAAACATTTCTGTTCTACTTTGATTCCATTTTATAAAACATACATTTTTGATAGAGTAGCACATTTTTTCCTGCCATACTTAAGAATTAGCAAATATCTTGTCATAAACTTTCAAGTTTTGAGTTGTATTCTCTGTATGAGCCAAGTGCTTTTCTTTCATTTAATTGACGGATTTACTGAAAACGTGTGTGGCACATCTGTTATGTCTATATTTAGTTTTAGAATTATGTTTTATGTGAAAATCCATGTAATGCATTCCTTGCTGTCACATAATCCAACATCAGAATAACACAGAGCTTTTCCTGTTCCTTATTTTTTCTAAATGTCCTCTTTTTTTGTGTCATGCATGACCAGGTTCCCAATATCCTGTTACCTGACTAATAGTTTTGACACTACCTGAGTGTGATAAATTATATAACCCGCTACACCTCTGCTGCATTCTCTGACTTTGGTTGTAAGAATCTGCTTAATCAAAAAGTGATAGCACTCCTCTTTGTCTTCTCTCAATTGATTTCCTTTGAAAATCCAACCCTGTTTTAATGTTCTTCAATATGTAAAATAGTCATTCTACAATATTTGATTCATTGAGATTAACTGATCTTTAATTTGTATGCACAATAATATTATCCATGGAAAAAGCAACTCAGAATCTCTTTGCTTGCTTCATTGTTATCAGCATTCCAACATTTTTGCATTTTCCAAAACTGAGAAGCCAGAAAATAAAACTGGTTGTTTTTCTTTATTTGATCTCCTTAAAGTACTCCCTTTTCTGTGTCTATGCTTCTATGTTTTCTGTCAGCTAGATATCACTTTTATTTGTAGCTTTGGAGTATTTACTGTTGACTAGAGTAGTTCTGCTTTAAAGGTCTTGTTAAAATAAGATTATTCATAAAGCAACCTTGAAATTGATATGCATACTTAAGATTTCATTTTTTCTTTCCATGTTTTAATGCAGGGTGTTTTTAAATTTTTTTTAAATTGCTCTAAGATTTGTAAAATACATTACTTAATTAGTCATTATAATGTCAATTGCTCTGTAAAATACTTGGCAGTCATGCTTATAAAATAAGGTGTCATAAAAAGATAAAAAGATTATTCAAATTTGCCTTGCACTTGGGATAGGAGTTAAAACTCCAGTAGTGATAGTCATTATTTCTAAATCCTAGCCCTGTAAACCATAGCACGGTATTCATTTATCTCCTCAGATTTGCAAGAGTACAGAAAATGAAATTAAATGCAGTGTATCCAGAAAGTATTCAGACTTGTTCACTGTTTATACACTTTTTTTGTTGTAGATTAAATTTCCTGACATTCAATATGCATTTTGGAACCTTACATACATACTGTAGGTGTGTGCCTTTCTAAACCATGCCCAGACAATTCAATTTGCCACAATTGGACTCCAGTCAAATTCTAGACGCAGTTTGGAATGCCACAGCAAATGATCTGAATAGTTATACAAAGGAAAGATTTAAGTTTTTTGATTTTATAATAAATTTACAAACCTGTCTGAAAGCATGTTTTCACTTTGCCATTATGGGTTATTGAATGTAGATTAGTAGGCTAAAATGGCAAATGTATCCATTTAAAATTAAATGTACAACGCAAAAAAAATTTGCAAAAAGTGAAGGGGTCTAAATACTTTCTGAATCCACTGTGTATATTATTTTCTATTTTAAGATACAGTATGTGAGCAAAGATTTGAAAACTGTCATATTTATTCACTTTAAGAGCAGTACTTAAATGTGACTGAGTCTGAACAGACATATGTGACAAGAAAGCGTACGATAAATATAAGTAATTCCATCAGGAAGCTTCCGGATGTTCACGGTCTTCTGGTATGTCTCAAAACACATTTCTGTCCATCCAGATGAAAGCTCTTGTCTGTATTGTGAGAGCTGCTACTATTCAAGTATCTTTGATCATTTTCCAAGCGCTGTGGTTTTTAAATAAACAATGTGCTTTGTTACAAGGAGTAATTTTGCTTTAAATAAGCTGAGTGCTAGCAGGTGAGATGAAGTATATATGTGCAAAATTGATGAGATAATATTTTTCGTGTTTCATAATAGATTAAAGAAAACAGTCATCAGCAATAGTTATTCCTTTTTAGTGAGGAAATGACCTGACTCTCCCATAACAGATTTAAGTCTTTTAAGGTTTTATGTTAGGACAGTAGAAGGTTGGGTAAGTGGATGACTTTTGTTTTGTATGCAATGAGTGCTAAACATTTAAATTTTCTGTGCATGTTTTTCTGGTATTGCCATAAAATATTAGTTAATTCAGGTCATGTCAGGTCAGGTTGGGGAGCATCCACTTATACAGCTTGTTGCTGCACCCACCACATTGACAAAACAGGTCGGGGTCCTGGTTGGCAACCCCCCAGGCAGACACACAGTCCAGTCTCACCCTCTGGATATGAGAATTTATCTGCTGCAGCCAGGTATTACGTTAGTGTCCCCTTGGCCTGGTGCAGTTGCTCTGGTCCTCAACAATGAGGATCCTGTGAGCTGGATCACCCTGGAGGAATCTTATACTTTAATTTCTGCTTTTATTTAAATATACCATAGTTTTAGCAAACATTATGTTAAATATGAAACACAGCTACTTTCAGTACTGAGTAAAAGACATCTAAGTGCTCATTATGTGAACTTGTGTTTAATCATCTTAAATTACAAAAAAGCATTTGTCAGATTAAATATACTGTATGGTTACATTGTCACAGTCGCTAGCTAACCATCGCTCATTATGTGAACTTGTGTTTAATCAGCTTAAATTACAAAAAAGCATTTGTTAGATTAAATATATTGTATGGTTACATTGTCATAGTCGCTAGCTAACCATTGCTCTCTCTGTCTCACATAATTTTCCTGACATTAAGAAACAGATTGTCATGTAAAATGCCACCACAACAGGTCTTCAGGCACACTCTGCCTACTCTCATTTGTAGTACACAGATTTCTCATTTTAAGAATGTGATGAGGAGATTTAAAGTATAAGGTTGCAGGAGAAAGAGCCACTGCTCCACAATAAAACACAACTATACAGTAGATTGTTTCATCATTAGTGGTGTGGAGACTATTGCATACTATGATATGGGTGGAAGCTGTAGAGACAGAATGTAGGTTTCTGTGCCCTTTGTACTTATTTAAATTGCATTTCCCAATCTGTAGGCTGCGGCCCACTGGTGGGCCATGGTGGCATTGCAAGTGTGCTGCAGTCCACCACTCTAACGATTATGCTCAGTTGACAGCAGCAGCATCACAGGTGGATCACAGCTGATCCTGGATGACCTCCCCAAACCCTGCTCTGATGATCATGCTCAATTCACGAAGGGGGAAAAGCAATAGTGCTTCATTCATCTAATGCTCCAGGGATTGTGTGGGACCAAGAGTAGATTAAGCTCAGAGGAGGAAATCACTGCGTCAGTTAGTTATGTGAGTACTTCTGTTTTTCTTTAGATTTTCCTGATTTTGCTGGCGTTATTGCTTCTGTTTTAAGGATTATGATTTAAGATTGTGTATTGAGACTTGTTTTCTGTATGATTGTCTTTTAGTCAACTCCTTTGGCCTATTTTTGTTCTTTTGAGCTTTTCTTTTTATAATTGTTTTTTTGTTAATAAATCCTAATTTATAAAGATTCATTGTTTGCCCTTCTATCTACAAGCCAGGGGTTTATGGTCATTTTCCCTCTTGTTTAGCTTTTGATATATTATGGGACATGTCTGGCTATTTTGTCAGCTCCACATGTTTGGACCCTGCTAGGTCAGAAGCCTGCAGCTAGTTTTTAGATTATCTGGATTTGGAGTTAGCCTGTTGCACTGCCGTTATGGACCTATTAGGAGTTATCACACCTATTTTGTTATGTTTGAGACTCCACATCACAACAGGTAAATGATGCTATGAATGCATTTTTAATCAATGTCGACATCTACAGAAATCTTGGAATCATATTTTGAAGACACTCATATTGCTGTCAAGTATAGTGTTAATTTTAAAATTCAACTACTGACTTAAACAACTCTTAATTTCTTCACCCTAGACTACTTGTCATTATTGATTTGATAACAACCAACAGGATTCCTGAACACAGGTTTTCCAGAAACATGTCACACAATTCTTGCCAAATGCTAATTTTTTATGTTTTTCCTACTCCTTGGAACTGTCTTTCTGACTCTGTCTGTGATGCTTCATCAATGGTCACTTTCTAATCTCTTCATATTGCACCCTTTCTCTCTACTTTCAGTGATTATACAATATGTAACTTTATTTCCTTACACTTTTATACCAAGTGTACTGATTCTGAAGCACTATCACTTCACATGATGTGTACGTATTGCATTTTACATAGCACTGTTGTTTTCTTTGTGTGGTGTCTTATACTGATGTAAGATTGTTAAAATGCTACTGTGGAGGCTTAAGGCTTTAGTTACAGTCATATGAAAAAGTTTGGGAACCCCTCTCAGCCTGCATAATAATTTATTCTACTTTCAACATAAAAGATAACAGTGGTATGTCTTTCATGTCCTAGGAACATCTGAGTACTGGGGTGTTTTCCGAACAAAGATTTTTAGTGAAGCAGTATTTAGTAGTATGAAATTAAGTCAAATTTGAAAAACTGGCTGTGCAAAAATTTGGGTACACTTGTCATTTTGCTGATTTGAATGCATGTAACTGCTCAATACTGATTACTTGCAACACCAAATTGGTTGGATTAGCTTGTTAAGCCTTGAACTTCATAGACAGGTGTGTCCAATCATGAGGAAAGGTATTTAAGGTGGTCAATTGCAAGTTGTGCTTCCCTTTGACTCTCCTCTGAAGAGTGACAGCATGGGATCCTCAAAGCAACTCTCAAAAGATCTGGAAACAAAGATTGTTCAGTATCATAGTTTAGGGGAAGGCTACAAAAAGCTATCTCAGAGGTTTAAACTGTCAGTTTCAACTGTAAGGAATGTAATCGGGAAATGGAAGGCCACAGGCACAGTTGCTGTTAAACCCAGGTCTGGCAGGCCAAGAAAAATATAGGAGTGGCATATGCGCAGGATTGTGAGAATGGTTACAGACAACCCACAGATCACCTCCAAAGACCTGCAAGAACATCTTGCTGCAGATGGTGTATCTGTACATCGTTTTACAATTCAGCGCAATTTGCACAAAGAACATCTGTATGGCAGGATGATGAGAATAAAGCTCTTTCTGCACTCACGCCACAAACAGAGTCACTTGTTGTATGCAAATGCTCATTTAGACAAGTCAGATTCATTTTGGAACAAAGTGCTTTGGACTGATGAGACAAAAATTGAGTTATTTGGTCATAACAAAAAGCGATTTGCATGGCTGAAGAAGAACACAGCATTCCAAGAAAAACACCTGCTACCTACTGTCAAATTTGGTGGAGGTTCCATCATGCTGTGGGGCTGTGTGGCTAGTTCAGGGACTGGGGCCCTTGTTAAAGTCAAGGGTTGGATGAATTCAACACAATATCAACAAATTCTGCAGGATAATGTTCAAGCATCAGTCACAAAGTTGAAGTTACACAGGGGTTGGACATTCCAACAAGACAATGACCCAAAACACAGTTTGAAATCTACAAAGGCATTCATGCAGAGGGAGAAGTGCAATGTTGTGGAATGGCCGTCACAGTCCCCTGACTTGAATATCATCGAAAATCTATGGGATGATTTGAAGCAGGCTGTCCATGCTTGGCAGCCATCAAATTTAACTGAACTGAAGAGATTTTGTATGGAAGAATGGTCAAAAATACCTCCATCCAGAATCCTGACACTCATCATAGGCTATAGGAGGCGTCTAGAGGCTGCAAAAGGAGGCTCAACTAAGTATTGATGTAATATCTCTGTTGGGGTGCCCAAATTTATGCACCTGTCTAATTTTGCTATGATGCATATTGCATATTTTCTGTTAATCCAATAAACTTAACGTCACTGCTGAAATAATACTGTTTCCATAAGGCTTGTCAGTATTTTAAAAGGAAGTTGCTACTTTGAAAGTTCAGCCAATGATAAACAAAAATCCAAAGAATTAAGAGGAGTTCCCAAACTTTTTCATATGACTGTATTATTGCCTTGAACCATGGAATGACCTGAATGGTAATATAAGGTTAAACAACCACTTTGGTCCATTGGTTAGAATATCCACCTTAGATCGAATATGACCTTGTTGTTAGATTCTCAGGAAGCTGTTCTCTCTGTGCAGTTGGTACATTCTACCTGTGTTCATGTGGGTTCTGTCTAGATGCTATAGTTCTTCCTCTACCCAAAAGACAGAAATGTTAGTTTAATAGAAGACATTAGTTTGGTTTAATTGTTGTGATTCCAGGTCCCACAAAGTACAAGAAACTCATAAAACATGAGTAATCTGAGTAGGCCTCAGAATGGCTTGTAAATTTGCAGATAGGCTTTGGCAAGTGTTTTATCATGTTATCAGATCAATGAACATGAAAGGTACCAACTAACCTCTGTGGACAATAGGGGGCGCTGTTGCCCCGTGAAACCCAACAGACAGATGCTCCGGACACAAGTTTTAAAGCACTAAGCAGATTTTTAATCTTTTCTTCAATATACTGCCTCCAAAGCACCACATCCACCAAACACACCACAAATCAATACAATAAATTTCCTCCTCTCCTCCCACAGCTCTGTCACACTCCCTCCCAACTCCGGCTCGTTTGCTGGGTCTCCACCAGTCCTTTATGTAGTCCTTGACCTGGAAGTGCTTCTCCTCTTCTGTTCATGTGACTTGTTAGCACTTCCGGATCAGATGGAAAATTATATTTTTCTTCAGCCTGGAAGTACTTCTGTTCTTCTGTCCCTGTGACTTAGGAGTACTTCCAGGCTCTATGAGAAACGAAAATCCCCACATCTACCTGCAGTGTTATACGGAGGCACCCATGGTACCCAGCCGGGTTGTGAAGCCAAACTCCATCTCCCATGAGAACGGGAATCCAGGGCACCTCTAAGCTGCAGGGAAGTCGCCATCTAGCATCCTGGGTGTGTCGGCCTGGTTGAGCTGCCAGCCGTCCATCACACCTCTCAGGTTCTTTACTTAATGGAGGAATAGGAAGAAATGTCAAGACCAGCCATACAACTGTTACCTGTAACCTCTTACTTGTTTCACTGTCCATATTGTACCCTGTGTATTCAATCCTAAGGACCTATAATGGCAGGCTGCATGCTGACTGAGGCTGTCTTTTACTTCCAAACCTTTACTTCAACACAGTTTTACAACCAATGGAGAAATTCACCCGAAAGTCCTCAAGTACCTTTAAGGGACCATAGCTAGACAAGGAATGGACAGTCTTGTATTCAACAATGCTAGTAATATTTAGACAAAGACATTGACTTTTAAGTTTTTGCTTGTGAAATATATTTATTTGCATTAACACCATTAATAGCAGTTATATGAAGATTAAATCATCATACAGTCCAAGCAGAAGTAATATGCTGATGATCATTCCACTCCTCGGTGTATTATTTTCTTTTAGGTTATGGGTTCTGAACCACAATGAGTATAAAAAAATATGTATTGAGAGAGAGAGAGAGAGAACTCTTTGGCAGCTTAAAAAACAGTCGAGAGAGAGAGAGTAAGGGGTTTGGGGGGTTGGGGGTGGCTAGGTGGGACTTGACATTCTCCATCATCAGCTCCCTACTTTATGCCCAAAAAGGAGAAAAACACTCTCCACTACCAGACCATGTTGATATTATCTTTTGCAGTTTCTCACAGTGCAGTGAATGCTTCAAACATTGTCATCAAAGCTCAAGGTTGGTTCTGTAAGATTCCCCAGATAAGTAAGCTGAACTATACAATAATAAAAAAAAATCCTGCTTCATGTCCTATCTTCCCCAGCATGCACTGCACTGCATTTCTGAGCAGCTTAGCAAGACCTGAAACTAGAACCAAAAGGTGTCTTAGCTGAACAGTTTAAAATATCTAATTTTACAGTCTAAAACTGTGCTCAGGCTTTTGACTTAACCTTTATAGAGAGAAGAACTATAAAAACTCTAAAATAAAGAAATGTCTAAAAGCAAAGAAAAGGTATGGTCCCAATGCACTCTGATAAAAGAATAATAGAACATTTTGAAAAACAAGAAAAAACTAAAAAAATAAATACAAAACAAAATAATTAAATGGGGGCGGCACGGAGGCGCAGTGATAGCGCTGCTGCCTCGCAGTTAGGAAACCCGGGTTTGCTTACCAGGTCCTCCCTGATTGGAGTTTGCATGTTTTCCCCTTGTCTGTGTGGGTTTCCTCCGGGTACTCCGGTTTCCTCCTACAGTCCAAAGACATGCAGGTTAGGTGCATTGGCAATCCTAAATTGCCCCTAATGTGTGCTTGGTGTGTGGATGTGTGTGTGTGCGCCCTGCAGTGGGCTGGCGCCCTGCCCAGGGTTTGTTTCTTGCCTTGCGCCCTGTGTTGGCTGAGATTGGCTCCAGCAGATCCCCGTGACCCTGTACTTAGGATAAAGCGGGTTGCATAATGGATGGATGGATGGATACTTAAATGATTGCTCCTAAAAACAGGCAAATAAATTGAGATCAAAAAACAAATATTTAATCCGAATATCAAAACTACAAATAAATGCAAATATTTGAAAAACAACAATCCAAACAAAAATTCAAAAGGCCAACTGCACTTGAGAAAAGAGGAGATCAAAAAGGGAAGATGAACAACATAAGCAGAATAGCCAATGCCTCGACAAAGGACAGTGACTATCAGGTCATCCTGTATAGGACTAATTAGATGACACCTGAAGGCCCTAAACAGAGGGAAAAGGTAAAAAATTACTAATAAAACAAAATTCAAGAAAAAACAAATAACCAGGGGCCTCATGTATAACGCCGTGCGTAGTACTCACACTATAACATAGCGTAAGCACAAAAGTGGGAATGTGCGTACGCACAGAAAAATCCAGATGCAGGAATCTGTGCGTACGCAAACTTTCACGTTCTTCCACTACATAAATCCCGATCAGCGTGAAAAGTAACGCACGTGCACGCGCCTTCTGTCCCACCCCAACTCCTCCCAGAATTATGCCTCTTTGAATATGCAAATCGATATAAATACCCTTCTTTGAAAAGACAATGGGAGAAGCATGGTGGAAAATATAAGAATTTCAGCGAATACCAAGTGGAGGCAAAGAAAAAAATAGGCACACAGTGAAAAAAAAGCACGAAATGTCAACTTTAATCTTGAAATTTCCACTTTAATCACATAGTTTATTTTGTCATTAAAGTAGAACATCATAAACTTCATCTTAAAATCATTTATTTTACTAGTTTCTCAAGTAGCACGTTAAATGCTTTGTTCTGTGTTTGATCTTCTATGTGCTCTATGTGTGTGAATCACTACGTGCTTCCGTTCTTTCTCTTTCTCCGACAGGACACAGAATCCATTACATTCGAGATATTACAGCTCTCTGAATAATTAAAATACTGAGATGTATATGTGATATCTTCTTCGTGATGACAGGAATGAAAGCATGTTATTAAACATGGGAACACGGTGGCGCAGTGATTGTTCATATCTCACACAAGAGGCTTGCTGAGCCATGTGCGACCTTCGATGAAATAATTTATTACAGAAGTACTGTCTCTTTCAAATGTACTAACCTCCAATTCCTGTCCTTACTTTTCTTTCTCCAAATACCCAATCGCCACACAATCAGCTCTGTAATAGACGTTAAGCCATCTGTAAGCTTAGAACGCTGATTCTTCAAAACTTTTAAGGAACATTGAAATATCTTTGTAGTACATGTTTAATTATTCTATCCGTCTATCCTTCCAGTGTTGCGTCAGCAGCAGCAATAATACAGCGCAAGGCAGGAGCTATCCGTGAACTAGCTAGCGCTGCGGCACTGTGTCCTCACATGTTTAATTATTAACAATACAGATTATTTAAATGAAGTTAAAGTTTTATCTGTATACTATAAGCAACATATTTTGCTGCATTTCATCTTAAAAATGATATCGTCATCATACGCGCTTTATAAAGTGGCGCAGGTTGTCCAATATTATAACTGTAGTGCAAGTTTACAGTGGGGTAATTGTACTTATAAGTACAAACAGTTCTACAAGGAGCACTTGATGGACTGATTCAGTGCATTTATAGTTCTTGGGATGAAACTGTTTCTGAAACGCGAGGTCCGTACAGGAAAGGCTTTGACGTGTTGTGGCTGAGGTAGTGTGTGCTTGAAACTGTATACCGATAATTCTCTTTCCAATCAGCTGCTGCTGTGATTCCCCACTCAGATACATTGATATAAATACTCCGAGTGTTGCAGTGAGATTAATATGGAAAAAGATGATCCGCTGTGGCAACCCTTAACGGGAGCAGATGAAAGAAGAAGAAGATGCAGTGAGCATAACAATGCTAAAGCAGTTATGGTATTTGGAATACTATGGCTATTCCCTGGACCATTATATTGCTACAGGTTAATTACAATCAGATGCATTACACTAATAAACAATATGCAGTTAATTTCAGTGTATTTATAAAGCCGCGTCAGGAATGTGGGTCTAAGAAAGAAAGGGTGACCACACAGGAACAGTAGCACTGCTTTGATGCTGGGTGCTGCCAGTCTGCAAAACCAAGCAGAGAAATTGCGTACGCCAGGGTATGAGGTACCATGGAAAGGTGCGTGGCTTTACGCCAAGTTTAGGTATTATACATCGCGATTTGAGTGTGGAAACGTTCGTACGCAACATTTCTGTGCGTACGCACCGTTTATACATGAGGCCCCAGGAGATCAGAGGAAAATACATAATTTACAAAAAACAACAAATATAACAAAAGGTACAATACTGATGCCAATAACAATGTGTTTGTGTGTCAGGTGTTTTTTTTTCTTTCTCGTGTGTGAATTTGTCAGGATACTTTCTAATTCCCCAATTATCTGGTAATAGTGTTCTGTCATGGGCTCACACACACACACACACACACACACCTTGGGCCGTCTCAGTTTGTAGATCTACACCATGGTAACTGCTGGTAGCAACTCAACCACTGGATTCTAACAACCCTTTAAAACAGCCTACCTGTCAACGTGAACTAAGGAAGTAACTCCAATATCTCTACATGCAAGGACAGACTGTAAGTCGAGCGCATCCTGGTGATGTCAGCTGAGTTCTCTCTGACAGACTTACCTCTACTGTGTGGCTCTGCACAAATGCAGCAAATAGAGTAACATTATTGACAAAATGGACATATTTCACTGTCCTCTGTACAAGTGACAAAATTGAAGCTACAAACACTATAAACCTATGAATGAATAAGAAACGGTTTTCTGAATAGTCAGGACTCCTTATGGATTATTTAAGAAACATAATTTGCACTTCTTTAGATAATTTCTGTTTTGTTGAATTACTCCTTTATATCCTGCCTTATCATTAGTACTCTTAACTTCTGCATGTATTTTTGTTCTGAATATGGAAATCTCCAAAGTACACCTGAGGAAAACCTCTAAAGAAATTGAACATCCTGTAATTCACCCTGCAATTGAAATCGTTTAGCTGAGAAAACAGTGGTGTGTGGCTGTAAAGGAGAACCCCTTGCTGTTAAATGGCCAGTTCAGCAGTTGCATTAATATCTGCTGAGAAAAGAAATCACTTTAACCACTGACTCTTTGAAATGGGAATTTAACAAACTGAAAATAAATCAACAGGGGACTAGGCTACTCGTCACCCTGCAAGTGCTCATGATTCTAGCTCAATTACAGCAAAGTTTTCTCCATGAAAATGCAGGTGTCTTACCTTAGGCAGTTAACCCAACCCCTCACGTGTTACTTGCTCTCAGGCCTGTCACTCAGCGCCCTAAATCTCCACAGAGTCACATAATTTAAATGGGTGGGTGTATTTAAGAATGGTCTGAGCCAGGCCTCATGACAGTCAGTTTCATTACACCCTTCATCATTTTATGTTTTGTTTTTTTTTGTGATAAAAATCTTTTCTTTTTTTTTCATTTTGATTTTTCACTTCCTAGATTTTTACATTTGGCTTTCCGTTTTGCTGCATTTTTGCCTAATGTTTTTTAATATGCCTGATACCAGTTTTTATGGTGACTGTGCCTGTGCCTTCTGGCAATAATTGTGAGTGCCTTATAATGGTCTGATCATTTAAGTACAGCTGCAAAAACAGCTGGAGACAGAAGCACATTCTGTGCCACTAACACACTCTGAAGCACTGTCCTGGCCTTTGTACTGTTGGGTGTCTCTTTCCCTTTAAATGGTGTGTCTGTCCTGATCAATTTGGAGATAAAGCATGCCAAGGGGTGATGCCAAGTCAGTTAACACAAAATTTTATGCAATGATTCTCCGGGCCACCAATCAACACAAGCATTTGTTCCACATTTTTGAAAATTTCCAACCATAGTTTACAATTCAAAAGTTGAACAACTATTGAGGTGAAATATTTTAGTCATTTTAAATACAAAGAAAAGAAAATACAAAGAATAAATAAAGCAAGTTTCTTCAAATTAACTAAACCCACATCATCACATTATCCTTCTTGAGTTACATTACACAACTTTTCAAACAATTTTTAGTTTATCCTTCGTCACGCATGCCCATCTGGGAGTCCCCAGACAAGCACGACTGAGATAAGCAATACCACTGTTGCTAACAGTGTCCTGTTCTTTCTCTGCAGCACAGAGAAGGCGTAAAGTGAGGGCAATCGTATCTGCCTGTGATTTCAGAAACAAGTTCTGCCACTTCCCACCAATCCACCATATAAAATGTGTTATCTTTAAGCAGACTAGTCCCCTAAGAGCCAGAGATGCGTACCAGAGAGAGAGAGCAGAGTGCAAGAAAACTTGCAAGAGTGATCTTAAGGCGCTTAAACACCCGTTTTTACCTTTTTATTGTTGTATAATTAAAGAGGGTTGCAGGTGCCCAGCATTTCTCCCTGCATCTGACTACTTCCTTATCACATGATAGTAGCACATGCCCTTGACCATGTTACATGACAACAGCAACAACATTTGTTTCTATAGAAAATGTCCGTATACAGGATGTAGCTCAAAGTGTCAAAGAAATAGTTACAAGCAAAAAAAATAATAATTAGATAAGAATAATAGTAATTTTTGACTTGCTACAATAAAATCCAACTTGTCGTATGTTCTTATATGTTATTATAGCAAGTCGCCAACGTTAGAGGTGGGGGGTCATGTGTGTGCAAGAGTTGACAGCCATTGATCACTCATCCAGGAGTGCAATGCAGTGCATATAATGACCATAAACCATTGAGAACAAGAGCATCTGCAAGAAAAGTAGAAAGTCAAGTGTTAAAGAATCGGCTCATCAAACTTTTGGGCCAACACATCTGTCTGGTCGAAAAAAGTAAAAATATGGGCCAAGTTTGCAGATGAAATCAACATAACTAATAAGTGCTTATATAGTCATTTGTCTCACCAGAGATGTTCACATTCATTGACTGTTAAAATTGCAAAATGACATTTTGTGGAATGATAGGAAATTTGGAACTGTGGATGAAAAGTCATAAAAGAATCATGGAATCAACCTCCTAATTAGATAGTTCAGTGTCCTCAGAGGCAATGCGATTGAGCAACTCCAGTCATTAAACATGCTCTCCAACTAGAAATTGTGTCCAGTATTATAGTGTAATGTCAACTTTATCTTTCTCCCACCTTCTCTTTCTTACCTCCTCCCATCAACAAGATTACCACAAAACCCTTTCTTCACTAAGTAAGTTTTAAACCCATTCATAGGTGACAGGAGAACACCTTATTAAATTTTAACCTTTGCAGATGCTTTACTTCAGGCACTTTTCACTACCATGCTACTTTAAAAATAAATGCTGCATACTATATTCAAATATTGGGAAAAGTCTACCTAATTAAAATTTATTGTAGGCCACATGAAAAGAGGCTGACTGAAAGGTCTCTTCAAGATGTGCAGTGGACCTCTGTACCATGGAGGAAGTGGGAACACTTGTTCAGTAACCTTGTGTAACTTATGTGTCTTCAGTCGCATAGCTTTAAGCCTTCCGATTCATAACTACCTCATTACTTTCACATAGCTGTGCTCTGAGCCTTAAGCTCATGGGATGCATAGAAATATTTTGAAAGCGGTGTTGATCAATAGTTGAATAAACAGGACAGGGGCCAGCAGTGATATCTCCTCAAAATGTAAAATATTTTAACTTTTATATATTTTTTTTTCAACGATATGCTACATTAGTTTTTCACATTATTTTCTTTCATGGAATTTTACCAAGTTGCAATTGGCTAAAAATGTGTCTACTTGATTCTGTGCTCACAGTTTCTATAGAATCCCCTACTATGACTATTTTACATTGTCCTAGATCCCTGTGTAATTTTAGAATTATCTTCAAGGGTGTGCTTCTACAAACACATAAAAAGCAAATCCAAAACAAGCAAACACTTTAAGCTTTGTAATGTCAACTTCCTCATTATTATTTTACTCAGCTTTAATTAGGAAGCACGTATTCAGTTTTTAACACTTTAACTCTTTTATCACCAACAAATTTCCTCCTCAAGAATAGAAAAGCAACACATGATAACTTACTCACCACAATTTCTATCTATTTAACCTGCTTAAGGTGTTTATTTAAATGTGTTTGAAGAGGACCATGTCTTTCAATTGTTATGAAAAGCTATTCCCCTCAGAATTACTTGTATATTCTGTTCCACAATTGCAACTCTTTCACTTGTATACCCACACTTTACATTCTGTTAGGTCTTCACTTTTAAGCAAACAGTATCTCTGAGCTAAAGCAAATGAAAAATTCCAGTGAGATTCTTTACATGAAGAGCAAAAATAGTAAAGCAGGCTACTGATGAAGACACCAACAGTCATACAAGGTCAGTGAAAAAATGTGGAAGAATATTATTCAAGTGTTTCATCCAGTCAGGGTCCAAGGGGCCAGAAACTATCCTAGCAACACTGGGCACAAGGCAAGAAACAGTACTGGACAAGATGTCGTTCCATTGGAGGCAGCCATTCATGCAGACACACCCACACAGGACCAGTTTAGAGTCGGCATTAAATTAAATATGTGTATCTTTGGTGATGTCAGATTAAAATTGGAGCACTTGGAGGAAAGAACACAAAGATGCAGAGAAATTGTTCACACTCCACATGGACAATGACTAGGAGTGGGACTTGAAACCACTTGGATCCATGAGGCAGCAACTCTAAAAGCTGTAACTCACAACATCAGCGGTACTAATAAATTAATAACACACAGAAGATCAGCATGATCTTGGGATTTCCCCTTGGGATTAATAAAGTATCTATCTATCTATCTATCTATCTATCTATCTATCTATCTATCTATCTATCTATCTATCTATCTATCTATCTATCTATCTATCTATCTATCTATCTATCTATCTATCTATCTATCTATCTATCTATGAGTAAAATAAGCAAATAGAAACAGAAGGAAGAATGTAAGGATGTAGTCAAGTATGACTTTATTTAGGCAAAAACAATGCAAGAGGCAAGATTAAAACCTAAATTCAAAATCAATGTGAAGGTCAAAAACACAAAAGGCTCTTAAAGTAAGAACTGCACACCACGAATGAATGCCTGATTACTAAAAGAAGCAAAGGGTGACTGCAAAATAGTTAACAGCTTCTGAGAAACACCAGTCAGAGAGAGAAAGGAATGACTATTCTAAAGTCTGTATTTGGCTGTGTTGATTGTTATATTAGACTTATGTGAGTTAGAATATTTATATTTGGACCCAGAGTTGTGTTGGGTCTTGTAAATCTGGTGTTTGGGGGCTCAGTGGTACCCCCAACTGTTCACATTAGTATATATATTGTCACACACGTGTGACTAGGAAGACGTTGTATGGACCAAGCAAAGGTAATTCCAGGGGGTGGCCGGGTGCACTAAACCTTCTCCTGTTATCTCTACAGACCAGCCGTGGGAAAACCTGTCTGATTTAAAACAGATGACATCACTTCCGGTTCCGGCGCCTAGAAGAATATCACTTCCAGTTCCGGCGCCTAGAAGATTATCACTTCCAACACCTACTCTGACTAATGAAGAACATCACTTCCGGTTCCCTTACATCACTTCCTGTCCTATCTTTAAAACCACCATATTGACAACCCATCATCAGTTCTGTTTTGGACTCAGTATAGAGAACATCTCTGTATTTAACAAGACTCTTTTGCAGCCAGGAATAATATACGGGTGGCTGCCCCAAACCTTTTTAAGTGTGTCGAGTCTATTCCTTTTACAATATATATATATATATATATCTATTATAAAAAGAAATCCTGTCCCCTGTCCTGATAGACTACGATACATGATTTTTCTCGGAAGATAATTTAAAGACCCGCGAGACGAAAGAGACCTGCCACGGTGCGTCTCACGGGAACATAGAACGAGAGTCTTGCAAGACACACCCTACTTACAAGCAATATAAAAAAAAAAACAAATCAGTAGTGTAAAGGCAGTCATGCAGCACACACAGCTCCAGGGCTCAGTGCATATAAAATGTATAACGTCAATACGGTAGAAATGAAACGAATAGGGTAGAAATCTGGCTTATTTTAAAACCTACATATATATGTTCGGTATCATTCTTTTCAGAATTTATCAAGCTTTAATGTAATGTTGTTAGATTTTCAGATTCTTTTTCCATTTTTAAATTCTAAACTAAAAAATATCAAGAACTCACGTCCCACGAGACGAGAATTTGTGCCAAGAGATTTAACCACGCCCGGGGCTGGAAATAAAAGACAAAGAGTAGGACAGCTGCTGTACAGGCTTTTAAATGTTTGAAGCACAGTGTAAGATGCTGATCACGTAGCACGGCAGCAGCAGTAAGCCAGCAGTTGATCGAGCAAAGAGGAGGTTAAAAAATATATATATATATTTGTTTCCAATTGTATCACCATTTAAGAGAGGGTTTCGGAGGAACAACTGTGTCTCCTTGGGGTGCGTTCAGCCCCCCTCTTCACAATGTTGCGAAGTGGCTGGCGCATAGCGCAGGCCAGGGGGGATTGGCGAGTGAAGTGAGCAAGGGGAAACCCCCTAGTGTATATATACTGTAAGTATTGTGGCAGATGGCCGGGTCCCATGCCCGGCTGGGACGCCCCTTCACTATATATTCAAGGGGAGCAGCCCTGGACGGTGCAATTCCTCCCCCTGGATGCTGGATGGCCGCCCCCCTGGGTTGGAGTGGTGCCTCAACCCTCCCGCAGGGCTCCATGGGAGATGGAGTTCTCCACAGCCCTGTTGGGATCTGGGGTGGCCACCAGGGGGTGCTGCATGTGCTCCTGAGCCCAACTGGACTAATCTTCTGCCCCACCCAAGAGTGCAACCGGAAACAGGTGATCAAGCACCTGGAGCATTTCCGGGAGGGCCATAAAAGGAGCCAGCAACCACCACTCAACGGCCAACAAATATGTGAAAATAGGCACAGTATCTATTTCTTCTGAATTACCTTCTGAATGTTTATCTATCCTTTCATTTTCTGACTCCACTCTATTACGTAATGTCCAAGGTGTGTCCAAACAGCATCAAAGACAAACAAACCCTGGCCACAATATCCTTGCTCAAAAATTAAGAATCAGCCTAACAGGCATGTCTTTGGTGTGTAGACACAGCATAAGCATATAGTACAGTATATGCTAATTCTTCACAAAAGCGATCTTGCCAGGATTTGAAAGTACAGCAATGGAGCTGTGAAACAGCATCTTTAATCACATTACCACTAGGCTACCCAACCCATGCTGTACACATGAGAGAATTCTTAGTATTTAAAATATGGTGACAATATTGATGTCCACACAAAGAACATACTTTACACTTTACATACTTTAATCTTCCTAGCTGTGTAACATTCTAACATGAGTCCTACCAAAGCATGTAGAAAGTGATGGTGATGCATGTTTTTCCATGTGATTTCTTTGTTCTTAACAGGTCATTACTACAGTAAATTCCATCCTGTGACTGTGCACATAATCTCCCTTTGCAATATCGTTCAAAAATGAACTGTTAAAGTCTAAAGCTTTAAGTGTTTTTGCTCTGGTATGCTTAACCTCTATGAAGATGGAAAATGCTTTTTTTGGACAGTCGAATTCAATACATTCTTGTTTATCATCACATGAAGAGTGATAGGTTTTGCCTGGTAGGACATGCAAGAAAGAATTTGACAGTACTCTATAAACGTGACAATATTATTTCTACTACTGCCTGGCTGTGCTTTGCATTTCTAGTTCATATTATAATTGGTACTGCACATTTCGCCAGAGAAGCTGTGCAATACTACTAAAAATTGAATAACAGTCCTGATGACAAACATGTTTGTTTATTTTTACTTTTTTAAGCAAAGGAGGCCACTTTATTGATATCAAAACTGAGACATATTAGTAACATTGTATTTACTTAGTACACAGAAACCCAAAACATTGTCTGTTAGCCAAAATTTTCTCACTGTAATCATTCTGTTCCCACTAAGATATCTTCTAGAAATTATGCATATTACATGTTTATTAATGCCATTAACCTAAAACATTTTCCCCTCCAACATTCTTAAAGTTCTCTAAGTGTTATTATTCATAATCTGCTTCTCTGATAATTCACAAAGCAATTCACTTAACAAACAAGTAACAAATACATGCATTGCACTATGCAATAACTGTCCATCAGAACATCATGTTTTAATCATGAAAGCAGGACAAAGATTTCACTATCAGATCTCCTATGTAAACACACATGCTGGCAAGATAACTTACTTTAAAGGAGTGTGCACCCTACAACAGATCACTTCAAGTAAAAAATATAATGCTCAGACACAGAACAAACACACTTAAAATTTAAAATACTGTCCTCAAGCACACAAGAACCAGCCCAGCATCTCCAGCTAGGAAAGAACATTTTTAAATACTGCTTTAGTAAATTACAGTGAAGTGACACTCCCACTAACATGTCTGACTGGCTTTAATTGTAAGTTTGCGATTAATAGTTTGTGTCCTTTTCTGCTTTTTTGTTGTTAACCTGTGGCCTAAAGTGCACTAATAATGTAGCAATATGATTTGAGTGGCTGCATTGGACTTTAATATACATACAGTTAGGTCCATAAATATTTGGACAGAGACAACTTTTTTCTAATTTTGGTCCTGTACATTACCACAATGAATTTTAAATGAAACAACTCATATGCAGTTGAAGTGCAGACTTTCAGCTTTAATTCAGTGGGGTGAACAAAACGATTGCATAAAAATGTGAGGCAACTAAAGCATTTTTTTAACACAATCCCTTCATTTCAGGGGCTCAAAAGTAATTGGACAAATTAAATAACTGGAAATAAAATGTTCATTTCTAATACTTGGTTGAAAACCCTTTGCTGGCAATGAGAGCCTGAAGTCTTAAACTCATGGACATCACCAGATGCTGGGTTTCCGTCAGGACCAGACGGAAGTTACGTCGTTAGGATGGGCTTGAAACATTGGAAAGAATGAGTTATTTATTCCTCTGTAAGTCTGTAGGAAGAACAGAAAGGCATTAATAGTCATGCTCATTACCAACCCTTTTCTACCGTTTGACTGCCCTGAAAAGAACTCTTTGGCTGACCCCTAAGCGCACGTGTGTGACAGCTTGCATTTCAAAGCCCCTACAACCAAAGGATTACCTAAATAACCTTCCATAGTATCTACTATCGCATCCCTAACTTGCCCTGCTTTTGGTGCAAGAGAATCTGCTCACTTTAATTATGGTATCATGTCAAGGTGTAACTGACCACATTAAAGCCACCGGTCATTAAGAACACTTTTATGACTGTGCAGTTACCCACTGTTATGTCAATATTTTCAATTAATCCTATGGCTGGATAGTCAGGGTTTGGCAGAATATAGCAGGGTTATTACTAAGACATAAAGTGATTATCACTTTGCTCACTTAAACTTTGATAAATCTTTGAAATTATCTATATTCGCATGATAAAGAACACGAGTAGACATGCAACACACTGTAATAAGCAAGATATCCCTCAACCAAGGGGAGTCTTGGCTCTCAGCCTACTAGGCCGTACACTTGATGTAGTGGATGAAGGTGAGAAAGCCCTGAACGGCAAGAAAGCAAAATATACCCAAAATCGTACTGATATAACCAGTACATGAAGACAGAGAACCCCAGTATCAAAGTAATGCCTTTTTTTCCCATTTAATAGTGTTCTGCCTGAAGTGCATCATTTCTAAAAACTGAAGACTATACCTGGCAAATCTTCTATCTTTCTCTTTCAGTATTTTGTGATATGGCACCAGGTATTTGCTTAGTCTTGCTTCAAACACAGAAACGTAGGACCAGATTAAAATAATCGTATGGCCGTTGTTATAAGCATACATTATCTTAGATTTGTGTTCTCTTTGTTTCACAGGGATAAAGAGTTAAGGCAAACAAGCACAGCTTGATGTTTTATTTTTGATAGTCCCATTGATCCATTAAATTTTCAAAGCTGGACCACGGGATTCAAAACTTGCCCAGCACATTGAGGTCATGACAACATCTGCCCTGGATGACTCTATTTCAGGAGAGATACTTGTCCACTGCTATACTCAGTCAAGACATATTAAACCAATCTGGATTGTCCAGTAAACATAATCTCCCAAAGAAGTACAACAAACTGGCTCCAAGCCCACCTGCTCATACTGAGAATTTTTAAACTGTACTTGGAACTGAGATTTAACATAGTAGTACTAAGATTTTTTGAGAAGTGAAACAACTAAGAGGTGAATAAATAAAAAAGATTTATCTTTGGATAAAAAACAAACTAAAGCAAATAGCACACTTCAACACAAAAGATTAAAGAATTGTTCATTCTGAAAATAAAAAGATTTACTCTGATAAAAAAAAATTGTGTTTTTTTTTTCCATTGCAAGAAATCACACAGATTGAGAGTGAGGTTATGTCACCGCTAGTGTAAAATCATAAACGTTTCCATTTATTTTGATTTCATCAAATCGACAGTTTAGAAGGTTATTGCTGTGGGTTATTACAGAAAGTTGATCTCTGCTGCTCCATCTGCCATCTCCCAAGTGATAAAATACCTCGCAGGAGGAGGTGTACAGAGATTGATATCAGCACATTGTTGTTCTGAGTAGTTTGGCACCTTTGAAATCTAAAGGGTAACCAATTATGAAAGGATTTCCACCACGTCTGACTATTTATTTTTCTTTAGGTTACAGTCTCTGTCTCCTTTACCTGCTTACTTTACATAGTGTTATACTTTTATTCTTTTAAAAGTCTTAATCTACAGGATTTACAGTAATAACACTTGAATAAATATTGCTCACATGTACTGAATCAAATAGAAAATGGTGTTGTGTTACATCTTGAATTGCACATGCAAGTAAGAATTGCACTGTACTCTGTGCTTCATATATGTATGTGACAATATTAACCCTGTAAATTTTAAATTGTGTTTTTATAAACTGTCCTTCCACTTTTTTTCTATTTTGTGGTAATGAGTATTGGGATCTACAGGCTTAATCAGCAATGGTTGAAAGTAGAGAACTCAGACATACAAATATGACCACTGTGAGCTGGCAGCTGATCAGCCTGCATGTTTTTAGAAATAAACTGGAGAAACTGGAAATAACACAAACGCTAAAAAAACATGCAATCTCTAAACAGAAGGCAATCTAGAAATAAAGTGCTGTGAACCATCAAAGCAACCTGCTCTATCACATTTCTGAAACATTTTTGAATATTGTAAATGCCATAAAGGACAGACGGGTATGCTGGCTGGATGGGAAAATTACTTCTTATCCAGCCTGAGATATATAAAGGATAGACCAGTGGAAGCTATAGGCCAGGAGCAATTCCATCCCCCATATGACAGGTGGCAGTGGTCCTCCTGAGGCATTCCAGTTTGGACACCCGCAAGGGTACGTGGTAGTTGGAGTCCAGAATTGCAACTCTTTCTGGGTGCCATTAGAGGGTGCTGTTGGGGGAGGACCTCCCTTGTTTCCACATTTCCCAGAAGTGCTTCCAAGTGGACACTATGGCACCGGAAACATTCCTGAGTCTAGCTTAAAAAGAACCCACCACCTCACCTGGATGAGTCAGAGTCGGGAGGCAGTGAGTGACACTCAAAAGGAGAAGTGGAGGGAGAGAAAGAAGAGACAGTTGATTGTAATTGTTGTTGCTTGTGCATGTTTATGCATGTTTAGTGATTCATATTTGTATAATAAAATCCTTTATTTGAACTTTGAACTGTGTTGGGTGATATTGTGTCTGAGGTTTAGGGCTCAATAGTGCCCCCTTTTGAGGACAATATGTTAAACAAAACTGTAATAGATATTTAAAATATCCTAGCTATTGTAATGAAAAGTGACTAAAGGTCAAGAACAAAGTACTGGGGACCTGCTGGTACCCCATTTAATCCAAACAAAAGACTAAAGAAGAGAACATGATAGTTCCAATGTTGAATGTCTTTTAGTGTCTCTCTTGTCATGCTTCTACAGATGCCTTCTTTTGCAAAGCTCAGAGCTCTTCTTTCTCAGCCCCTCTGGCAGAATATGTGGGTCCTCCAGGGCCAAGCCAGAAGTGAGGTTAGCAAGATTTGTCCTCAGGGCTGTGGGTGAAAGGGGAGAGGCTGTTATTGATTGCCTGTATTCTTACCTCCATAATGTCCGGTCTTGAAACCCGAAAAATCGATCATAAAATCAGACCCTGACTTATACACCCTTTCAAAAATACAACACTTCCTCCAATCACACATCAGTTTCTCAGACACATAGAATTTTGTTGCAGCAGTGCAACTACCAATTTCTTTCACCACTTCAACAACTTTTAATTTAAAATCAGCTTCATATTTTCTTCTGATTGAATGCACCATCGCCGATAAGGGATGCTGTTACGATAAAGGCATATGAGGGTGTGAGATACTAAAAACACAAAACAGTGCAAACAGCACTTCAGAATAGTTCAGGTATTACCGTGTGGTCACGTAGGCACAATACATAGAAAAAAAAGGCAGTGTGCTCCATGGTTACTCTCTCAGGTGTTTCTTAGCATATCATAATTTCTTGGATCAATAGCGTAAGTTTCCTGCATTCGACTTATATGACTGAAATTATAAAATACCGGAAATTATACAGTAAAATTAAGCCCCGACTTATCCGTGGGAGAGCTTAAACACGAGTATATACTGTATGTTTTTTTTTTAAAACATCAAATTCCAGCTAGTCTGCCTTATTTAATTCTGTTATATTGTATAATAAATAATATCATGGTCTTAATTTTGTGTTTGTTGATTTTTTGTTTAACTGTAACACAGATCAACTCCATCATATTAATAAGTTCCTAAATGAAGTATACATAATTTAAAGAATTTAAACTTCTGCAGGTCTGCTAGGTAACATTTTGCACTAATGACTGACCACAGCACATCTTTTAGTCACATACTGCTATGTGATAACCTCTTAATAAAGGCTTTATTTGGTCTTACTAAGATTTATATGCCACCAATAGATGGTGGTTATTAATTTATTTCTGCAATATAGCATGTGAAAAACAAATTATTTGCTAATAAATTTAAATTTACTCTCACAGAAGCATTTCGGATTCTACCAAATCATGTATTGCTAAGACACATGTCCAACTTAAGCCACCTCTGGCCATGCCAAAGTGAAGTTACTTAAGGACAGGCGTGGGCAAAGTCGGTTCTGGAGAGCCACGGTGGATGCAGGTTTTTATTCCAACCCAGTTGCTTAATAAGAAGCACTTATTGCACGAGTAACACTTCTGCTTCTTTTTAGTTGTCTCGCTCGTTAAGATTTGGAACCCCCATTGCTTATTTTAGCCTTAAACAGCTGTATTCTTGGTTTTTGTATTGCTCCTTATTTCCAATAAGATGCAAATGACAAAAGAAACCAGCAGTTCTCCATTTAGCTTGTTTCCATTTACACCTGTATTTATCACACATTATTTGGTTTAATTAAATACTTGGAAGGAAAGTGAAGAGAAAAAAGTGAAGGACTGAGAATTACTCATCCGCTCAAGGCTTCAAATCATTTGATTGACATCCTTAGAAAAGAAAAAAAATCTATGATATGAGAATGACGTGACATGGCAGAGTTAAAGCAGTAACAAGCCATGAAATTAAATTATTGGCAAGGATCATTTTCTAATTAGGCAACTGGGTTTGGAACAAAAACCTTCAGCCACTGAGGTCCTCCAGGACTGACTTTACCCAACCCTCCTTAAAGAAATTGCTTAATTTTCAGTTGTCTGCTTGAACACTACTTTGTGTCCATTATTCTGAAAATCAGACTTAGAGAAAGTTGTTCTTATGGAAATCTTGTTAAAAACGTACAGATTGTAACAAAACTTTGTTTACACTGTTGCACAAATGAAGGCTTGTTTATACTCAATAAGAAGGAATTAGGACTCTATTAATAAATATTTTGAATGTAATAATGGGATGAATTATATACTATTTTGCTGCTCATATTTATTTCAGTTTCATAAGTATTAATTAGGTGTATTACAGAAAGATATAAATAACCACCTTATTAGTGCTTTTTAACTTTTAAGACTAAATAAAGTCTTTGTTAGCATCTTTTATATATCAGTAAGTGCCTAATTTGTGCACTATCAGTACTTCTTATTCCAAAGTGTTACAAAAAAGAAAAATACAAACAACAATTTCTGCATGCATTTTTGCATCTCGGCACAGTGAATCCTATATCTCCACATGGCTTTTTTCCAAGTACATAAAAACCTCTTTATTTCCATATAAGAAACAGAGTGTGTTTGGAATGAAATCAACAATGTATTCCAACTGCCAGCGTTCCTATCGGCATATCGAATATACTTTGCTGGAGATGTAGAAGTTCATTGCCAGAAGGTGTTTATAAATTTACATTCAGCCCCTGTGTATTGAATGTTGATGTGCAAATGACAGTGGGGCATCTGCCTCTAAGGCTGATATATAAAAAAAAAAAATGATTACTGATATGATGTATTCCTTCCAGGTGAATATTAACTTGTATACATTAATAGAGCATCTGTCTTTTCTTCAGGTGAAGTAAGGGCAATACATTATTATAGTAAGGGCATGTCAATTTACAAGTTAAACTCAAATATTTAGCAACAAAATGCATTGCTTTAAAAAAAACAACACTTTCCTCATTATTCAATATTACCAAAATAACCTTTCACATGTTTCAATTTCATAAAAAAGCTCATTTAAAACTAATTATGTTTTTATGTTTCTCATTCTGTCACAATATGATGCTTGTTAAAAATCAAAAATCTGGTTTATGTGTAATTTTAATATTTGAAGGCCAGAGGCATCAATGAATCATCTTGAACTTGAAGAATGGCATGTTTTCAAAACTCATGTGTCTTAAAACAGAACAGAAAAGTCAAATCCATCATTTTAAATGGTTCTCTCAGCTTTCCAGGTTTCTGTAATTAGTCTTGTGTGCTATATAGTTCAGACAGGTATCGCAATGTTCAACTAAATACATTTTTAAATAAATAATTCACAAATTTTGTAAGACAGCTTATTACTCTTTAGCATGCCACTCTCAAACCTTTTAATTCAATTTAAGGTCTTGAGACCTGAAGCCTGGCAGAAGTGGATGAGTACAAGGCAGGAACCCTCCATGTAAGGGGTGCCAGTCCCCCTCAGGCCCAGCTCACACTCATATTGGGGCCTAACAGGAAAGAATTTTAGATATATGTAGACGAAAACACTGAATAGCGTGTGGAATATTCAAGTAGACACTGAGCAATCATGCAGACGTCACACATGCAATGACAAACCACTGCTTTTAGTTTGAGGCTCAATTTTTTTAACTAGTGTGCAATGGCTTAAAAAAGCACCTTCACAAGCAGGTTGCTCCATGACATAAACACTTGCAAAGTTGTGTATACCACTTCTAGCAATGTATCCCAGCTGTTTTAGGATATTTGAAAGTAGCTTTAGTGTAATCATTTCTATAAGTAGGATCCATTTTTATGCTGGTAAAACATTTCTGATATTGGTATTATTCTGTATTGTATAAACACGAGTTGTGGATTTTGGTGTTAAGTAAATCAAAGATGATGTTAAGAGTCCAGATTTTCTCTCTCTAGAATCTATTTTGACTTTAAATTATTGACTGCGATAATATTTTTATTATTATATTTGGGCTATCTCCACATCACCATTTTGTTTGTACGCCATTGCTACCACATGACTGCTTGACATTTGATAGTGATGTCACCTTGGCAATGCTATACAAGATGGTAGCACACTAGTTTTGGCATCTTTGATTCTGTGCCCACAATGTCATGGTACATTTGGCTAGTGAATAAAGTATTTTATGGCTAGGACTTGGCATGTTCTTTGATTACAATTACTGTTCAATGCATTGTGCATTGGCATTTTTTGTTAATACATTTCTTCACTCAGAACGTCTCTTCTTTTTGACTTTGTTTTATCCTATTTAAAATTTATTTAAATTTTGCCTTTGCAACTTTCCTTTTTGTATCACTGGTAGAATTGGATGATTTACAAAAATCTACACAAACATCTGATATAGAAAAAAATTAACTGGTTTGCTTGTAAGAGAGTATAGTCATACCCCCTACAAATCTCAACATCAATTTTATCCTGTCATTGGAGCTAATTAAGGAATCTTCTAACCATTCGAATCAAATATTTATTTTTTTAGTTATTTAACTCAGGTAGACCTGCCTAATAACAAGTTGGCCCTCCCTTTTCCCTATGAAACTCTTGAAATCACCTGGGCAAGGAATCACCCTTGTCTAAAATGTGACCCCAGTTCCTCACTCATGTCAATTCCACTGTTTACATAGCTGTTTTATTTAGATGGTTGTGGACCTCCATAACAAATTTTATAGTCCATCCCATTCACATTATGCTCAGCCATATGGACACTGGTTGGCTGGAGGAACCAATGTGGAAGAATAATTTTAGGCTAACATAACTTTCACCTTAAAGGGTTAATAAATGTCAGCATGAAGGGTTAATAGCATAAAGGGTTAATAAATGTCAGAATCACTTTGCAGGTAAATTGGGAAACCAGATAAAGGTCAAGTGAACAACAAAATGTACTGAAAGATGGCTAAGAAATCAGCAGATGTCCTGCAAAACAACCAGAATGGACACTTGTTATATGCACAGAAATTTCATGGGTGGTGGCTAAACTCAAAAGTATAAGAACCAGAATAAACTATAATAGACTTATTTTATATACAGTAAGTCATTTGGGTGTAAACCAGCGAATCAACGAGTGTAAAATGTATGCATTGATTGACACTGTATGTAAATTCAATAATTTCTAAAATGAACCTCTATTCTTTATTTCTCTGATCATTCTGACCATGCTGTAACAGACTGCTTTAGAAGAATGCTCCCTCTAAGGCATTTTGCCAAGGAGTAATTAAAAGATACCATGAACAGCTTTTCTTCTGCCTGATTACTGATTTGTCCTGTTAGAGATTGTTTCTTTCTTTAATAAGATGTTACATTTTTACCACACCAATGCATTAAGCCAAAGTCATTCTAGGATTTAGCAGCAGTTGTTGTGATGTAGTGCTTAAGCACTGAAACTTAAGTCATAAACTTTCTGATTCAATACCTGCCTCTTGGTCAGTGTGTGATGCAGAGCAAATGACTTAATCTGCCTGTTCCAGTTGTTAATAATTTATGTAAATAATTCTAAAGTATGTTGGTCTCGTAAGACACCATGACTAACTATGTCTCCCAAACCCACAGTAGTAATAGTAACAACAGAATATTTTTGGAGCTATTTCATGACATCTTTAGCATTTTAAAGTCCATTTTCAAATGAATACATTACTAAAAAGAAGAAACGCAACTAATAGTTAGTGATGCTTGGATACCCCATGGCATTTAAATCTTACTCAGTGAACATCAAGCAAACCAATTGCGCAAAAAAATACATGAGTGATACCATTATACTGCCACTAGAATCCTTGTATCATGGTGGCGAGGACGGACACAGCGGCTTTGGTTTCCATTGAAAGGTGTTTTGTTTTGTTTGTTTTGGTAGCATATCTGCCAAGCAGTGTAATTACAACTTCCGCAACAATGACATGTATCCAGGGAGACCAATTAAAGATTGGAACTCTATGCAGTGAGACAAATTTCAGCAACAAATTCCAACAAGAATGCATCCCGATCAGGATTGTATGTAGAACGCTCCTCACAAGCCTACATTGCCCAGCATTTACATTACTAATGCCAGATAACTCAGCAATAAAATAGAAGAATTGGAGCTGATCATTTTGGCACAGAAATCTGTGTGGGACTGCTTAGACATGATATTAATTGAGATTTGGCTATATATGGTGATCCCTGATGAAGCTATTGTGCTAGAAAGCCACATTTACTCTAATAATATGTGGTGCAGTAATGCAAATATCATAGACAGGCACTGCTTGCCAGATTTAGAGTACATGACAATAAGATGCTGACCTTTTTATCTGCCACAGCAGTTCACAGTTGCTATTATTGTGGCTGTGTATATTTCACCGGGCTCTAACACCAAGTCAGCTTTAGACATCCTGGTAACAGCAATCAGCAAGCTACAGTCTGCCCTGATGGGATTTTTATCATAGCGGGAGACTTTAACCAAGCAAATTTGAAAACAGTCCTCCCTAAATTTTACCAATACTAGTAGAGTAACTCAACCACTTATTTGCCTGTTTTGAAGTTACTGAGGCAGAGACCTGGATGGAGCCGTCATCACCTACTAATAATATGGCATATATTGTTTGCATGAAGAGCACTCCACAGTGTCAACCCCAGGAAAACTCCTGGCCCAGATGGCAGAGGTGTTCAGCAACATCTTTATTTCTATCTCTGTCACAATGCACTGTCCTCAAATGCCTTAAGTCTACCATTATTGTGTCTGTTCTAAAGAAGATAGTAATCAGCAGTCTTAATGATTACAAACCTGTAGCTCTCACCCCTACTATAATGAAGTGTTTCAAGAAGCTAGTCCTGAGGTATATCAAATCTTTACTTCCATCCACCTTGGACCAGCACCAATTTGCCTACAGAGCCAACAGGTCAACAGAAGATGTCATTAATACAGCTGTCCACACTGCACTGACTCACTTGAACACCAGGAGGTATACATGAGGATATTATTTGCGGACTTCATTTCTGCTCAAACCAAACTGCTCAACCTGGATGTCAACAGGCACAGACTGTTAGGCTAGGAACCCACCACTCCCTGACCCTGACACTCAGTACTGGAGCTCCACAGGGCTGTGTGCTGAGTCTTCTTCTTGTTTATATACCCACAATTGTGCACCAATACATAGCACAAATACAATCTTAAAGTTTGCAGATGACACCACTGTCATAGGTCTGATACATAACATAATGAGTTTGCCTATAGGGATGAGGTCAGCAAACTGTCTGAATGGTGTTCCATTAACAACTTGACACTCGACACTTTCAAAACAAAGGAGCTACTCCTCTATACATCAGAGGAGACAGCTTTAAATTCCTTGAGATACACATCTCCCAGGACCTCACATGGTCAGTTAACACAACTCCTCTAATAGAAAACGCATAGAAGCGGCTGTATTTCTTAAGGATGCTGTCAAGCTGTTGGTGTCCTTCTATCACTGCTCTGTGGAAAGTATACTTACCTGTGGCATCCTGTTAAGGTATGCTGGTTGCTCCGTAGCTGACAAGAAGACACTTCAAAGAGTCATCAAATCAGCACAAAACATACCAAAACTCAGTTATCTTCTCAAGACTGACATATACAGAACTTGATGTTTACAAAGGGCCACAAAAATCATTAGGGACCTAGCTCATCCAGGCCACATCCAGGTCACAACCTTTTCCATCTGCTGCCTTCTGGAAGACATGATAGTTCTATTAAGAAGTACAATTCCAGACTACTGAAAAGCTTCTACCCGAGCGCTATTAGAGAACAAACATTTGCTAAATAACTGTTTCGAGTACTTATTGATCTTATGTCTTTCACAAAAGTGCAATATCGGACACTCATTACAATCACTGTTGAGCAGAACTACTCCACTATTCACTATGTGTATGTTTCCACCTTCATTGTTTTCTTGGTTTATATTAATGTATGTGTTTAGTTTAAAATGCAGAGCATATGTTGAATCTGTTGAAAGATTTTGTTTTTATTATATTGTATGTACTATTCAGGTGACACACCAAAATTTTGTTGTACATCTGTTAATTAGCAATGAAAGGCATTCTATTCTATTCTATGCTATTCATTAGTAACAACTACCTGGCCGAAGCTATGGATTTTTGTAGTTTTGACTGTATCCTAGTTCTCATATTAGAATGACATTATTGGAGTTGTTATTCATTAAGGCAGGTAATGTTTACAAGTCATCCGTTCTTCAGGCTTTCTATCTATTATTCCTTTGCACCTGAACCTTCTTGGTTTTTATTGACAGGACTGGGCTGGGATTCACTCCAGCAGACCCCCGTGACGTATTGTTAGGATATAGCGGGGTGGATAATGGATGGATGGATGGGTCGGTAAACTGGACTTCAGTAGGGCCATCAGAGCCATATACATACCCCTGTACCATTCTTGTACTTAACTTTACCCTTGCTGTTTGTGACAGGTTTCATAATTATTTTTTTTTTTGCCATGACTCCATCCTTTTGGCATTTCTTTATTATTACTGAATTGGCATTTTATCAAAATTTCTTTAGATATTCACAGGAAATCCCAGCAACATTCATGTAAAGACTTACAAAAATATGTGATACTTTCCCTCTGTATTGAATTTCTTAGTATTCTGCCTTATAGAATGAAATAACCTATATCATAGTTAACTGCATATCTGCCCCCAAAACTTACAGAAACAAATATACAACATCTTAAACTGAAATATCTTTTGAAAGTTCAGCATAGTATTTCAATTGATATGATATCTTGTGATTCTATGGAAATAGAAATACTGATTTAACTCCTGTGAATCTATAATCTATTTTAATAATTGAGTCAGATTAAGCTGCTCCTACTGGTACCATGTGTAGCTTTATGATAGCACATATACTATTTATGTGTGGTAATCACACACTCAGCATGGATGTACATTTGCGATTTATGGATTTATTTTTATACAGTGAGATGGAAAACAGATGGATTAACGGCATGACTGATCTGGGCCCTGATGAGTCACCTGTTGTGCAGCTCTAGTCCATTTCTTATAACTCCATGGTAGGTTACAGGCAGACATCGCTTTAATATGCAGAAAACAAGGTTTAGTGGTACCATGGTGCTAAATAAATTGACATGATATCACATTACCAGATTCCTGGACAAAAATAAATCATGACTGCTTGATGAGGTGAGATTTATACAGAAGATACTGTTGTTGTCATGTACATTCTTGTGCAGTTTGAAAAAAATTCAAGTAGAACTCAATGACAAATTGGATATTTGACTCCTAATGGGTATTGAAGGTGCTGTAGCCTAATGCTTTTATTTACTTGTTCATTTATGTGTTTATCAAAATGAGTCCTGCACACAACATATTGTGGTATGCTTTGTTTTATTAACATAACAACTAGTACTATATATTTAGCCACTTAAAATCTTTGTTATGTAATGGTACTAAAACTGACTATACAATTTTCTCAATACTTATGTATTGATACATCTGACATTGTCTAATACCTAAGCCATTGTATTCCTCTATCTGTATCAGTATTAATTTATGCAAGAAAATTTTACTAAATTATTTTAACTAAGTCCCACTAGTAAAATATTAAAGAATTATTGATCCTCATGTCAGAAGCTATGACACATGTAATAACTCGTATTCTACAACAAGATGATCTACCCATGTCGCAACAATTACACCTTAGGGAAAGATCTTGTAAGGGTGACGTAGTGTTTCTTCAAAACTAGGCAGGAATTATGGCTTGGGTACATCTTCAAGTAATATCTATCTCCATCCTATATTCACTGTTTTTTTTTTTGTGTGTATTCTGGTTTTTCTCCCACATTCTAAAAATGTGCCTATATGATTAAATGGGGTATCAACCCTATGTGACCAAGTATGTTTTTGTATGTTTAAGTGTGATTGATTAGGTTGCCATTTATGATTGCTTCCTGCCTTGCTTTTCAGATCTTATTTAAGGCTGAAAAATAAGGGTAAAGTGACAAATGACATTGTGATAGCATACATTGGCATCTACTGTATGCTAAGCCTTCTTCTGTTTGAATAGGAATTAGCAAATTTCAAACAGACAGTGACTAGACAGGAAACGGAACCTATGACCATCAAATTGTAAGGGAGCAGCACTACCCACTATGCCTTGAGCCAATTTACATCTTTAATGTAATTAAACAGCATCCTCACAATGAATTTTGCATATGAACTATATTACAATCATTCCATTTTTCATTTTCTAAGTTAGAGTGCCTAGCAGAATTTATCATTTACATTTCAGTTATGATAAACAGACAAATTTAGATTATTTGTAGAAACGTAAGTCTTATATTTTGCATAATATAAAAATTTGCTTGGCAGGCCTGCTTGAATTTGAATAAATCTGCTACCAGCTCTTATAATGATAGCTTACTGACTGCAGGAGTGAGCAAAATATTTTGGTAAAGTTTAGTCAACTAAAGTTTGTTATATTGTTCTAAATGCTTAATTTACCCTGCATGTATGCTCTTAGGTAAGGTTTCATCCCAACTCACAAAGCAAATATTAGGAATCATTACTTATTACAGGCTTGTAGTCTGAATACTGTTTATACAGAATAAGGTAAGTATACTTGTAATATTCTTAACTGGGAAGTACAGATGATATCTGGGCAATATTTGCAGCACTTGTATAATACCATTGCTTACTTTTCAAATAGATTGCTCTCAGGACATCATTTTTCAACCTTATTTAATTTTCTCCAGCATAGACCTCTCTCCTGTCAAAAGTGACATTCTGCCTGACACAAGTAAAACTCCATTCTACTTCATGCTTCATTCCTTGGCACCCCTGTACAAACAAGGTTTCTGCCTAATTATTTGTATACCTGGTATGGTAATGAACTTCCAAAGCAAAATACTTTGGGTCATGATTTATTGTGATGATAAAGATCACCATGGCTCTTATTTAACAAAAAAAAAAATCTGTCTTTTCCACATCCAGCGTTACAGGCAATTACTGGCTAAAGGTAGGAGAAAGTACTGTATATATCTGTGAAGTGATTAGGAATGTACAATGCAATCCTATCAAAAATAATCTTCTCAGGATTAGACAATAGAAATATTCTAATGTTGATGCTTCTACTGTTCCAAAACCCTGTGACACAATTTTTCACAAAAACCATTCCTTTTTGTTTTTACTATAGTCTGGAACTGTTTCCTTAGGTCTGTTTGTTGGAGGTATGTACGTCAAATTCAGACTAAAGATTCTTTTGTTCTCCATAACTTTTTTATAGCTTCCCCTTCATGTGTTAAGTGTATTCAAAATGGTGAAATGGTGTGAGATCTCTTAAAAGACCCACAAAACAGGACAGAGACTTCCATAACCTGCCCAGAAAAGATCTCACCTAAGGCTACTTGACTTCAAAATGTACTGGTCCCCTTTGGCCTATACTGGTCTACAATGGGTTTTGGAATCAACATTGCACAATATACTTTAAGATCCTAAACTAACAAAAATGCCCTTCAACTGCATCATTTCTTAGCCAGGGTTCCTCCCCTGGCAGGGGTTCAAATTCATGTTTTGTGTCTCTATTGTTAATTTTTGATTCTTTTATTTATGTTGATTATGTATATCATTATTTTTGGCATTGTCGATATGTATCATTTGCCCTTACTATGTTCTGTATGTTTTGTGAATGGTCCCCAAGAAGTGGGGCCACCTGCCAATCATCATCAGGAACTGCCCTCCACCCTATAAATTCAAGGGTCTTTCACAGTTCCTGGCAGTTCATTTCAAACATGCCTGAGAGTGGTGAGTTTACTTGTGTTTATTGCCAGTTCTATTAATCATTGAATCATTGGGCCACTGACATTTTGACTCGGGTTTGTCTTTTGACTTTGCCTTTAGACTCTGTTTTGAAACTTGTTTGATTTGGATTGCCTTTGTGTTTCAGGGCATTCCATTTTGCTTCTATACTCCAGCAAACTTCATAGTGATTGGAATACTATTTGTGAAGAATAAATCTTTTATTTTATAAAGATTTGGTGCTTGCCATTATTGCTACCAGGGTTTAATGGTGAAATCCTTCTATAGTAGCCATTATTCGAAGTGTTTTGGAAATGTTTAGTGCTTGAGACTCTTTGTCCACAACAAATGGAGAGGGAAAACCATGAGAGCATCTAGCTTAAGGATGAGGCAAATGGTGATCTTTATAAATGAAAAGAGGAACAAAAAATCAAAAATAGCAAAGGCAGGCAAAAACGAAGGTAGGGAGAGTTTTTCAAATGGCTAGCTACAGCAAACAAATCCTAATCCAAATAATTAAAAGTCAAAGCAGAATATTCAAAAACGCCAAAAATCAATACTCATGACAAACACTCTTTGAAAGTCAAACAATAAATGAACCGCTAACAGGCTCACTTCCTTGTTTGAATTTCTGGGCTGGGGCTGTCCCTTAGCAGTGATATAAGGGTGCTCCTTCCCTTGGGGTTTCACTCACAAAATACTAAATAAAAACCAATATTGACAAAAATGACATAAACACATGACACATACTTAAAAATAAACAAGGAAGACACAAACACAGAAAATACACATAAGTCCAGGGGAAAAATCCTGGCTAAAACATAACCCTTCATGTTTCAGTGGTCTTCCACTTTACTGAGATTGAGTTGTCACTAGCACACTGTTTTTTTCTACTAAGCCAGCTGGTCTTGTAAGCTTTACCTATAAGTCAAAGATTTATACTGTATCCTGTTACCTTTATTCTGTGCCTGTGATTGATTTGTATAGCTCCTTTTGATTCTTTCAGGTGTGTATTAAAGCTGTTCCTGATATTTGCATTTCCATAAATTCATTGCTCTTGTTGGTTTCTATATTAGCGAATGTACTTTAATCTTGTTCATTCTGTAAAGCATGTGGTGATGTTTTTGATGGTGCTTTATATATAAAGAAATGCAAAACTTACTATTTGACAGACATTTCATACTTTATTGATGAAATAACAATAAATACATGAGAATAATAGGGAAACAAAATAGTACAACAAAGAAATATATTAAAAAAAATAAAATCTGAGACCATTAGAAACAGTTGTCCTGCAGTCCTTCAGCAAATGGTACCACTGCACACCTTTGGCGCAAAGAGCCAATTAACTTCTGAATCTGCAGTTGTTGAATGTTAGTCCATTGTTAAAGAAGGCTCTGATGAAGCTGCTGGCCATTGGTAGACAGAAGGTCATCTCATTGTATATTGCATTTCAGGGCCTCCCAATGGTGATCTATAGTGTTTAGGTTAGAAGAATAGAAGGCCAAGGAAGTGCCTGTAAATCAGTATTTCTGCTTTGTGACCATAGGAGCTGTTGCATAGCCTGGCATTGTCCTACTTTAAGCTCAGATGTCTAGGTTGTGTGAGCACAAGGCCTCTGGGAAGTCAGTCTGTTCTGAGCCCTGCAGCATATAGCCTGCCTCTCACTATCCTGACGTCTGCATTATGTCTGCCTGTAGTTTCAGCAGCAATAAGGTTAGCAGACCTCAATCAAGATCTCACTATTCTAATATGTCAGCCTTGCTCTGGAGGAGTTACTCATGCATGACTAAACCTTGATAGTCATCATTTATACCAGTTTGTTGAGACCTTATCTGCAGTCAGGAAAAACTAGAGCTGCTTAATCCACAATGTCTGACATTTGTATCCAAACTTGAACAAAGAAATTAATAATGATTATTAGCTTTGATTAAATCTGAAAACTTATAAATAAACTAACATAGTTGGTATTTTCTGTTATAATTGGTGTCCTATTTATCAGTGTCCTGAATGACTGCAGCACTTAATAGATTTTTCCTCTATAAATCATCTTTCACTGAACCCTCTTAATCTATTTCAGGGTCACAGCTCTCTCAGCACTGAGCCGAAATCAATGTTGGAGAGGATGCCAGTCCATCACAAGGTAGACAATTGCACACAACCACACTTACCCATGCAATGTGAATTTAAATCAACCAGTAAACCAAGCATGCATATCTTCAGTATATTGGAGGAAATCCCTATGAGGACACTGGGATAATCTAACTTACAAACTCTACACTGGTAGGTTGGCAGTGTGGCATTGTGATTCGAACCATAGGTTTGTGGGTTCAAATCCTCCTACTGACACTGTGTGACCACTAGCAAGTCACTTCATCTACCTTTGCTTCAACTGAAAAAACAAATAAAGCCAATCATATCTCTCAAACTTGTAAGATGTCTTTGACAAAGGCATCAACCAAGCAGTAATAGTAGTGCTGGAGCTGGAATTTGAGCCCATGATCCTGAAGCTATTAGGCAGTAGTACTAACTACTGGACAGCAATACAAAATGTCAATTTACTAATGCGTTACTAATATATAAGATAAGCAACAACACAAATAACAAGCAGGCACCCATCTCAGAGAGATTCATGTTTTACTTATTGCTACTTCACAAGAATCGCTATTTGTAAGTTACTGCTTTCAATGCTCCTGGTTGAGATCTTCTTCCTCAAAAAAAAAAAAACAAACTTGAAAATAACAATGACACCATGATTTTATGAAACCTATGGCTATAAATAACACATTGCAAGTAACTGCAAAAACAATATAGATTGTTCACCACTGAAAAGCAATCTGTTAGATATGACTTTGTGCTGTACTTGCATAATACTGGCTCTTGTTTTAATAACAGTACTTAAATCAAAATGGCTTTCCCAAGAGAGTACATGAAATAGAAATAGTCATTTTGGTGACACAGTTACCGGCAAGAGAATACCTGGGTAATCGATCCTGTTAAATATGCAAGTCCTCAGGTGCCAAATGTGCTGCCATAATACGTTATGTAAAGCGTAACATAAAGTAACTGAACCCACCCACAGATCTGAGTAAGTATAACATAGGAATTTAATAAATCAGCCTGGGGTTTCATGGTATGTGAAAGAGAAGAAGTGAAACACAATCTGATTTCTACTTGTCTTCTCGGCATTAGACATTTTCCAGAAATCTCTTTATCGGTTACTGTGAATGCGGAGACTCTCTTCAACATTTGAAATGCAAGGACATTTAGTTCAGAGTGTATGGGAAAATAAAATCCACTTTTTTGTATTGTAACCTCATTTCAAAGTTAAACAAAGTAAAGATGTAATGAAACCCGGATAGATAGCAGACGTGGGACACATATGCTTAAATATGCATGCTGGTGAGGGCAGCAGTTGAGCCAACCAAATGTTAGTGTGCTGACAACCAGCAGGAGAACTACAGAAACAGATGAGTGACATGGTGAGAAGAGCGTCTGCAGCTTGGCTTGTGCCCAGCTTTAGGATGACAAGCATGGTGGAAGTAAATTGCCTGCCCTCTGATTCCAAGATACTTATGCAAATTGATAGATACCAGTAAAGTATTCGTACTGGGCCCTGCTTAAGGGCTTACAACATCTGGGGTTCAGAATTGTAATTGTTTTTCCCATAATGTGCTTTTCCCTCTTGTTTGAAAGAAAATCGATAGATTACATTTTCAAAGTCATGAAAAGGCAAGGCTAATTAAAACAACTTTGTTCTATATACACTAATATATGTGTGTGTGTGCTAACAATGACATAATAATCAACAGACATTTAATAAAATTTAATCTTACTAATCATTTATAAGACAGTATAAGTAAAAATAATTTTAAAACCTCTGTGATGTATTGAAATCAGGATGGGCACTCCATAGCCAAGCTGCTAGACTTGTAGCCAAGCTCAGTCAAATGAGGAGCTGTGGAATATATTTATACTCATTATTGGACTGGAATAAACTCATCTCCTCTACTGTTTGTTGTAAATTCTTTATAAGAGTCTTAAACAGAGAATGGCAAAGCATCTCAGTAAGAGAAAAGAGCCCCATTAAGGAATGTTGTGGGAGAGAATATACGGCTGTGGAGCTGAAAAGTATGTTTCTGAACAGATTGTATTTGCAAGTTGCAGTCATTCATTGCTACACTTGGCCTTGATAGCTAAGACGGACCAAATTATAGAAAAAGACTGCTCTGTGATGATATAAAAATGACATTTTTTCTGTTACTTACCCCTCTGTGTTTTGAAGTGATGAAAGTGTATTATTTCTTCAGTGTTTGCCCTTACATGTTTTTTTCTATGTACTGTAATAAGTACATACATCTAACATCTAATAGGTTACAGATTTTTCATATCTTAAAAAAAAACAAAACATTTTTCAGAAAAAAAGATGTCCAAAGTCGCTCAGATTTCTGCAACAGTACCACTCACCTTTTCGCTCTGTGTTCACACAGGCATTGATAAAGTAGATGCAACAGAATTCTTTCATCTTAAGGAGGAATCACATACTAGAGGGCACTAATTCAAATTAAGGGGAAGTGCATTTAGGACTGAAGCCAGGAAATACTTCTTCATACAAATGTGACAGTGCAGGTTGGCTCCGTGCTCCCACTTCTGTTTTGGGAGCCTCTTTAACCCGATACAGTTGATAACATAACTGGATGAGCTGGCGGATGAGGACACAGCATAAAGCAAGGGGTAGGTGCGTAAGTGCAAAAGTGCCTTTACTAAAAAAACAGTGTTCAGTTAGTGCAGTGCAAATCCGTAAAAATAAGTAATCCATAACAAAATAGAGGTGCTAGTTGGGTAAATCTGGAAGAAATTACTAAGACATGTCATTGAAACAGAAACACTGATATACTTTAAGAAGAATCTGAATGAGATATTTGGACAGCTTAGCTATTAGCTCAACAAATGAGGTAGATGGATTGAATGGTTTCCTCTTGTTTTTTCAATTTTTTTGTGTTCTAAATTTCTAAGCTCATGTTTTCACGGAGAATGAAGATAAAAAAAATTTTATGCTAGAACTCATGCTGGTCGCCAGTAAATTGTATTGAAAATGTCTGTGATAAAAAAAAAGAAAATCTTACGTTATTCATATTGTTTAATTTATATGTCAGTTAACCAGTCAAATGCTCACAATGTAAAAAATGCATATATTCTGTGTTAATATTTTGTATAATTAAATTGTTCCAGAAGAATTAGTGCAGGACATAATCAGGAAATGCATTCACATGGGCTTTTGAATTGAAGATCTGCCTCTACCTTTCATTCACTGATAATCTGCCCTTTCTCTCATTCACTGGTCAAGAGTCCTGTCTTCAATTGCAATACTGTTAACTTTTGGATTTGTCAAAAATGAAGTAATATTAACAATTAATGCTAAGATATTCTAAGAGTAGACATGAAAGCATCTCAATTTTGTAAATGTTTGTTTAAAAATCTGATGCAAATATGTTTCCCAAATTTAATTAGTAAACCCTAGTCCAGTGTTCGTCTTTTTGACATGTGCATGTTCTCCACATCTGTTTTTTCTGTAGGCTCCAGATTTTCTCCTACTTCCAAAATACATGCAGTACAGGGTGATTAGTAACTCTGAATAGATTGCCCATGAATTAGTGTTGTGTGTATGATTGTAGCCCATCCAGGGTTTTCAATTAAGTTCAATCTATTCTTGTACAGTACTTTTCACTGAGTACAGGCTACAAGCACTACCTATATTTTATATATATATATATATATATATATATATATATATATATATATATATATATATATATATATATATATATATATATACGAGCTGTATAAACCTAATCGGTCAAACAGTTACATGTATAAAAAAACCGAACCTAATCGGATAAACAGCTTCATATATACAGAAGCGAACCTAATCGGACAAACAGCTAATCTATATACATAAGCAAACCTAATTGGTCAAACAGTTACATAAATACAAAAGCAAACCTAATCGATGAAACAGCTTCATATATACAGAAGCGAACCTAATTGGTCAAACAGTTATGCATGTGCAGAATAATTTTACAAAGATTATGCGTGTTAACAATCATTAAAAAGAAAAGATTGAGGAACTCTTCTTCTATATGTGATGAAGCTGACTTGACGAAGACGTATGTGGCATAGATTGTTTTTTCTAAAACAGAAGAAAAAAATGAGTATCTATTATTATTTTAAATTAGAATGAAAATGAGAACCTTGATTAGAGATAGATTATCCGTATTAAAATATATGCATGAATAAACTTTTGCTAACTCTCTAGCAAAAGTTTATTCATACAAATTGGCATGGGATGGCTTTGTGAAAAAGTAAAAATTAGATAAAAATAAATTCAGAATGCGTACTTCGATTTGACTGAGATTATCTGTAATGATGAAAAAAAAGTTTAGTATGTTTTTTTTTCCATACGGGAAGGATGTAAAACCTTACATAGGCACCCTTCAGCCCATACTGAAGGGTAGTGTCAGATTCTTACTGACTAAAAAACACCCTTTTTATTCCACAGCTACCCCAAAAACCACTATTAGGCATTACTTTGGGGTGGCAGTAGTTTAGTTATGAAACAGCTGGGTCCTGAAAAAAATCTGTCTTATTAGTGGCTTCATCACATATAGAAGAACAGTTCCTCAATCTTTTCTTTTTAATGATTGTTAACACGCATAATGTTTGTAAAATCATTCTGCACATGCATAACTGTTTGACCAATTAGGTTCGCTTCTGTATATATGAAGCTGTTTCATCGATTAGGTTTGCTTTTGTATTTATGTAACTGTTTGACCAATTAGGTTTGCTTATGTATATAGATTAGCTGTTTGTCCGATTAGGTTCGCTTCTGTATATATGAAGCTGTTTGTCCGATTAGGTTCGGTTTTTTTATATATGTAACTGTTTGACCGATTAGGTTTACTTTGGTATATATGTAAGTGTTTGACCGATTACGTTACTTCTGCCCCGGGCAACGCCGGGTATATACAGCTCGTTTCATATAAATATAAATTATTAAACAGTAAAATCTTCTTCTGTAATTTGCTACCGTGGCAATTTGTGTGTCTGTCCAGGATTTTAAATGACCTGTAGCTCGCAAACCGTTGCACCTATACACTTGAAATGTGGTACACATATAGTACGTCACGTCTACTATCCGCTTTATGGGTGATGATTGTTTTAGTCTTTTTATCTTTATTTTATTTTATTGTACAATCAAGTCCTATCTGCGCACAGCAGGGCAGCCGTGGGCGGATGCGTATGGTGTATTCACTCGATGTTATCGTGCATTGCGCTGTCAGTGGTATTTTGATAAAAGAATTTGAACAACATATAAGAAGCGTATAAATTATTAAACAGTAAAACATTAACATTTAAGAAGTAAAGTTACATTAAGTACTACTGCTGTGCCTTCGGGTATACCTCATTTTTTGTTTGCCCATTACATGCTTAAATGTATAAATTTTTTGGTGCACCTACCCGAGAACACGCGACATATAACCGAGCGTGGGAGAAGCATGGATTTTAAACACGCGTTGAGTTGATGTGCTGGTCTCCCTCGTGAAATAACTGGTAATGTTTGACTAAAATCTACAGCGAGTAAAACGACATTAGCTCCTATTTTTTTTTTTACGATCTCTGAGATGTTGCTTTTTTTCGGTTCAAGGCTTCATAAGCTCTTTTATGTTGTATGGTGTACTTATCCCAAACCATCATCTTTGAATGTTGCAAGACTTTCGCCTTGTATGTAGATCGGGGTAATTACATTCATTGCATTCCTAGTCTGAATCACAATGTGATTGTATGGGTGGTTACCTGGCACTGTAGGGTTGCCACCCGTCCTTTAAAATACGGAATCGTGCCGCGTTTCAGAATGAAATTGCGCGTCCCGTTTTGAATCAATACTGGACGGGATTTATCCCGTATTTTTTTTATCATTTTTTTTTTAAAGCAGCGTCTCATGCAAATCATCCCACACGCATTTTATGAAGATGCCTCCTTTCCTACTTTTGATTGGGTAATACTTGATGTCATCGTTAGTTTGATTGGTGTTTTTAACTGTCCAGTGAGTAGGGCGTGTCTTTCAACCGTAAGCAGATTTTTTGCACTTGTATCATTGACCTCGACGACGGCGACGTTATACGTCAAAAATAAATTACGATAAATGACGATTTTAGCGATACTTTATTACGACGGCGGCTACATAGACACGATCAAATAAAAACAAAAAAATCAAATAATCATTCTACATTTTCAAAACGTCGAAAAAACGACGGAATGAAAAAAAGGCCCACCCGACGACCCACCCATTCCATTTTTATATATATAGATATATACATACAGTATATATATATATATATATAAAGCTATAAGATGTCCCTCCGTTGGGGATCTGTGCCCCTGTCCAGATGTAATGTTGTCCAGTGTCCACAAGAGTGTGGGAATGTTTGATAAACAAAGGCAAGTGACCGGTGTATGACAGGAAACTGTACAGTATACATCCATGCGTCTGTGCATCTTTTCATCTGGCTACCACAACAGGGCTGGTATGTCTGATGAAGAAAGGCAACAAGTAGCACACAGAAAGGGGGATATAAGGCACATCCAGTGAACAGAGGCTTGTAAATGCACGACACAATCAAAACAGGTACAATTACCATTGTACCATTAAGCCCATTTTAGTAAACTGGCTATGCTCGTAATATGATAACAGTAAAATACTAAACCTTTCAACAGTTACATACAAAAACATGTGTAAATGGTTAAACATAACAAAATAATGACAACTTTAGTCCCATTACAGCTAGCCAAATGATAAAGAATGAATATTGAGGAAAACAAAAACTCCAGGTGGCAGCATTCCTTTACAATATAAAGTTCTGGGGGATACATGGTCAGTTGTAATAGGCAAAATAAAATTTTTGATGACCTGATAAAATCTGGCCACCCTTGTACATTTTACAATATTGTAACAGTGCTGACAAGTTGAAAAAGCCTGAGGATGATAGCAGCAGCAGTATTAGCTGGCATTCTATCCAATGAGCACCTTCAATGCCAACTGCACAGTATCCTAGAAATAGGGTGAGCCTGCCACTGTCACATGATCACTCTCTTAGCGTGGCTAAACAAACAGATAGCGAGTGATGCTGCACAGTACACTGGGGGTTGAGTGAGACAGAGAAAGAAATGCTCCACCAGCTGTATTCAGAAGCAGTATGTGCTCAGGAGTCTCCTATTAGCTCAGACATTGCAGGTTTGCAGTTGGAAACTGGCAGTTACAACAACGCAAATCTGAAAACTGAGATAGCTCATGGTGTTTGTCTACGTTAATACAGCATGCTACCTAAAAAAGAGCATACAATGAACATGAATCTATTGGGTTAATGTTGGCAAGCACCATGTAGCTGTACATTGGTGTCAGAAGTGAGGCAAACAGAAAACATATAGTTCAACTGTATAAGGCACCAAATGCAATGGAAACCCAAAATGTATTTGCTAAGTTATTCTGAAGAGTTGCTGGAGTCCTGAGGCTGATATCTAGGATCTGGAAAACTGGTTTCAGTGTCAATACACAAAGGAAGATAGCTGCAAGACTGCTACCTATGTAGCTCCACCACTTAGAAATCCTGGTTTTGCAGTCTCCAGAGCTTCAAAAAGCTTCCCAGCTTGGATTGGCTCATGGAACTGGGAAAATTGTGGCAGATCGAGTTGCCACTGACCCCAGATGAGCAATGTCAGGCCAGGCTTGCAATGACACCACACAGAGAAAGGAAGAAGAAAGAGTCTCAAACCTGAAATCTGGGACATGGAAGGTGATTGCAGCATCTGTTCAGGAAGGAAGGCAGCCACATCTGGGACTTCACCATACAGAAGTACAATGTTAAACACCTCTGCTGCATCAGCATAGCATTCAACATCCCAACAGCACCACATAACAACATAGTACTAGCAACACGTCCACTGCAGAAAAGTGTGTGTGCCTTTGGAAGGGTGTGTGAAGTGATCACTGTGAAACAGAGGTGGGTAGAGTAGCCAAAAATTGTACTCAAGTAAGAGTAGCATTACTTCAAAATAATATTACTCAAGTAGAAATAAAAAGTAGTCATCCAAAAAATTACTCAAGTAAGAGTAAAAAAGTTTTGGTGAAAAGACTACTCAAGTACTGAGTAACTGTTTGAACATAATAAATGATTTATTTTTTAGAACTGTTGTAATAAGACAGACAAAAATATAAAATAATGTGCAAATTCTGCTATTTCCAAATAATAATTTAAAAAATAAGTACAAATAAATAACATCTTTACAAAATAAAGATGCACAAATAACACAAAGTTCCAAATCTCAGTTTTTCACAACAAAGCTTTTGAAGTCAATACCTACAATAGGTAACATGTATGTTTGAACAGTGCAAACTACTTACAGTGACAAGATATACTGTACACTGACAGTATAATACTGTATAATCACTTTGTGGTGTAGCGGGTCTGCAGCTTCAAAAGAAAAAAAAAAAAAGGCCAGTTTCAAATCCATAAAGCCGTGTCACTCTCCGTAGGCGCAATTGCACGACCGCGGGGAGTTAATGAGGTAGTTGGAGCAAGTCACACCTGCACGTGCGGGTGCGATCATTCTCAATTGCTTCATTGGCTTTCTGCGGTGTGTGATTAAGGCCCATGGAGGCGGAAGTGTATATATACGGGTCGGTACAAAAAAAAAAGAAGGGAGAATCAAAGAAAAGGAGAAAAGAAAAGAGTCTGTAGGGGCCCGGCATCGTCACACACTTGCCCTCCAAATAGCACAGCTGATAGAAAATAACATTAGAACAAGGCAGCTTGTGCATGTGCAAGAAGTCTCACTTTACCATGACTGTCTGTGTCTGTGCATGTTTGGTTAAAGCATGCTTGTTTAAAACGTGCTTGTTCTTTACTCGGTGAAGTGATGGTTAGGCTTCAGCAGGAGTTGGCTGTCAAGCTTCTTGCAGTGATGCTGTGACCGTTTAGCAGTGAACAGGAGCCCAACATTACGAAAAGTCTCTCACAGGCTACAGATGCAGGAAGTTAGTGTGTGGTCATATGACTGCATGGCTACGTCTGATTGGTGAAATGGAGTCATGTGATTATTGTTACTACGTCTGATTGGTGTGAACAGTCATGCAGTAAATCCACTGGTGACTTCTCTCTGGCAAAAATATAGCGTATATAATGGAAAAAAAGTAACAATTCGAATGTTGCCCAATGTAGCGGAGTAAGAGTAGTGTTTATTCTTCACAAATGTACTCAAGTAAAAGTAAAAAGTATGGTGCAGTAAAACTACTCTTAGAAGTACAATTTTTTTAAAAAGTTACTCAAGTAAATGTAACGGAGTAAATGTAACTCGTTACTACCCACCTCTGCTGTGAAAGGCCGACACTGGCACTGGTAATGGGACTGACAAGTTGCATTAAGCCTGGGATGAGTCACAAAACTAAATGATCTGGCATTCCATCATTCCAATGAGCAATTTCAGAGCCTGTTTGCAGGAGACCTTAAAAAAGTGTGAGCCTGCCACAGTTACTAAGCCAGGTTATCTAAAAGAGCATAACATTAGCATGAATTCATTGTTTCAGGACTAGTAAGCATGACAAAGCACTGCAATATTATAAATAGAACTAAAATGCACAACAGTACAAACTGAAGTGAAATGAGAAGGTTTGGTGTTGTGCCAGTTTACCAATGAATCAAAGATTCCCATCACTCTCTATAATTTTCTGATCAGGCTATACTAGACTAAAGTAGTGAGTCCTCTCTCTGGATTTAAATGCTTAGACTGACGGGTTTGGCAGATTAGGTTTATTATTGTTCTTTGCCCAGTGATGTTGGGACTCTGATTGTAGGGAGGCAGCCACTTTTATAGTGACTCGGATGGGCTCCATGTGCTCTGTCTGACAACACTTCCTGTTGTTTTCGGAAGTGTCAGGAGAGCACCCGGAAGCACTCCGGGCGTCCCTGGAAGGATCATCCTCCATGTTCCTGGGTGTGGCGGAAGTAAATGTTTCCCGGGCTCTCTGAGACTCAGGGCGCCCCCTGGCGGTGGCTACGGGCCCCAATGGGCTTGAGCCTCCTTGCACCTCTCCCGTGGTCCTCTCCAGACCCAGGGCGGTTGCCCCCTTGTGGCTCGGAGGACAAATACGCCACCTCCCAGTTCTTCCAGGCGTCCCAGCTTGGTCTGTCCCCTAGCCGCTTGTGACAGCCATATACAATCGCCATGTGCTGGAGATCAATTGACTAAATTTGGCTTTAGGTGATGGCCGTTGGAAAATGCAATATTACAGAAAACTGTATTATTTTAAATTGAAACAGGTAATTAGTAGGAATAACTGAAAGTTTGAATATAAATATAATTTCATCCCATAGCACATCCCGTAAAAATGGTAACTTCAATTATATTAGAATGTAAAGGTTTGATTAGTAGTCTTGTACCACTGCAAAGTTTTGGAGGGTTTACATAAAAAGTAATATTCACTGAATCATGGTTTACTTTAACTTATTGCATACAGCATTGCCATTTACAGGCTGCACATTTATGTGGCCCATGGAATGACATGGAACGTTTTAAGTATTTTACAGATTGTACAGAAAAGAACGGGTGAAAAGAAATAATATGATGAACTATGCACAATGTCCACCTCTGTATGTTCTGTCATTGGGGTACCCCTTTACTGAGATGAGCAACTGTTTAAATTTACCATCGCTCCCGGCTTGTGTTGTATCCAGGGCTTGAAGTGTGTTGATACACTGTACCAGCACTTCCCTGCTTCCCAGGTAACACACTAGTTCTCTGCAGGGAGTGCCAGTGACACCCACGTAAAAACGGGGGAAAGGCGCTCAAGGTACATGTAGGGCAAGAGATAGCAAATATTTTTAATTATTCTATTACCCGGTGCCCTGTATGTATGTGTATATATATATTGTGAAATTAATCACAGACACAGACAGGCACAGTGACAAAAGTCCAAGGACACACGCTTTTGTTTCTTTTCTTTGTTGTCTTTTCACAGCACACAATTTCCACAATTCTCCACAGCAGTTAATGCTCAGTCCTTTTCTCTCTTTTCTTTTCTCTTTCTTTCTTTTCTTCTGCCACCTCCACTCGTCTCCCGCAAGTTTTGTCCTCCACCTCACGACTCTTGCTCCAGAATGGTGGAGACTGGCCTCTTTTTTTATAGGGCACCCAGAAGGACTCCAGGTACCCAACGACCTTCTTCCGGCCACACTTCTGGGTGTGGTGGAAGTGTGGCCAAATAAGGCTCTGGAAATGTCCATGTGCACCCTGGTGGTGGCCACGGGCCCCAACAGGGTTGAGCTCCCATGCTCATGACCCGTGGCCCCACTGGAAACCAAGGTGGCTGCCCTCTGTCAGAACAGGGGAGAAACTGTCCTTAAAATACTCTCTCCCCCGGTCCTTCCACACTCAGGGGGTCCCGGCTGGGTAAGGGTTCTGGCCACCCACCACAATATATATAAAGATGTACTACCTGGACAGGATGGCAGATATATTTAAAGAGTTTATACGCACAGAAACCATGTGCTCAGAGCACTTGTCCAAATACATGAACTGGCAGATGAATACATAATAATAACATTTCTATAGTGCTTTTCTAACATAATCAAAGCATTGACACATGCATTTATACTGATTATTACCAATTATGAAAGAACATACTACATTTCCTCATTTTCTTTCACAGCTTACTTTATTGGTGTGTTCTTCAGGGTCTCTGTGGTAACATATTAGGACTCATTTAATGCCTCTTGCCCCTGGGTTTGATTAACTGGTTCTGATACTGACTGGATGGATCGATACAATTAATTAATCTAGAAAAAATACATTTTGCTTAAACAAAAAATGCCAGTCACTTTACTTTTACAGTACATTATGTAACTAAGTACTGCCCTAAAAAAAATAACTTTGTTTATATCAAAATTTAATAGGTGTGGTTGGGATCTGATTGTTACTGTTCCTAAATGTCTCAGTTTTATACAGCTTTCTTTGTCTTCTGCTACAATATTTAAGTCTTTTGCACCTGTATCTTATAAGTTTAAATGTATTAAATACATGTTGGTTGTTAATGAAACAGCATGTTGCTTTTTATTTAACTGAAAGTTAGGGTCTTTCAGTTCAATATATTTTCTCACTTTAATAACATGCATTATTAAATATACTGTAAGGAGTAGTAAACTGTGTAGAAGCAATTGTTTGGTGTAAAAGCAAATATTGATTTATGCTGGATAGTGTAATGGATGTGCTATATAAGATGACACTTATCTAATCATGACATGACTAATATAACATAACATATAATTCTCAGAACTGCTTGATCTATTTCATGGATCCCTTTGAGCTGGAGCCTAACCTAGAAACATTGTGCATAAGGCATAAGTGCCAGTCCATCGCAGGGTACATTATTAAGCTTTAAAATTTCCATTGGTAAGCCAACAAAAGTGCCTCCATGAAGACAATTTCTTATAACAGAAGATCAAGGGAACTTTTTTTAACCAGTTTCATCCTTTCCCAGAGGTTAATTCTTCTTCTTCTCTTACCGGCTGCTCCCGTCAGGGGTTGCCACAGCAGATCATCTTTTTCTAAATCTTCCTGTCCTCTGCATCTTGCTCTGTTACAGCTATCACCTGAGGTTAATAAACTGTTAATATTCCTAGTATTTAGCCTTCTCTATATTTTGTAAAGAAAGATTATAAAAACCTTTATGATGACTACTGTATTTTTCTTTTTTTGGCAAGAAGCATTTTTCAGAAATAATCCGTCATTAACTGGTACAATGATGCCTTCTGCTCATGTAGTTTGAGTATAAGCAAACATCTGGATATGAGTCTGAAATGAAGCCAGCAACGCCTTCTCTGGATCTAATTCCTGTTTTCCTTAAAATGTCCTGCTGCACAATTGTTCCACTTATAAAAGCAATATTAACTGCTTGTACTTTTACTAACAATGACAATTTAAGGTCTTATCATTCCTCATTCATATGAATAATGTTTGTGGTATTAAACCATTTTGACATATTGTCTAAAATGATCAATTTTGATTTGCTTTTACTAATTTCTTTTGTTTGTTTTCTTTACTCCTTGAAGCTCTCTGTTTTATGCAAGGGTTACCTTTTCTTTTCAGAGAAGAGATATATGTGTTTAGCATCCAACCTTGAGAGATCTTTAAAAATTAAGGATATGACATTGAAGGACACTCGGCAGTCCTGGCCCTGGGCTTTTGAAGTCATCTTTTGCCAACTCAAGGAAGCCAAGGCTTTTTTGCTGTCATTGGCAAAGGACTCCAAATCGCTTAAATCTCTTACAGCTCCCTATAGTTAAGGTGGGACAAAACTGTTTAGAAGGAATTATTAATTGTTACAGAGTTGTTTTTACTGAGATGTAATTTGACTAAACAATTGTTTTTCCAAAAATGTATATCTGACAAGTGTGGCAGGAGTTAACTGGCTCACACTTTTTTTTATCATTATCAGCCAACTTTAGGCCAGGGTGGCCTGTCCAAAATGATGCAATCTCTGCTCATGCTTTTGACTGGAAATTTGCAAAGACAAACATCACATATACAGTACACTTACCATTCTGAAGCAGCCATTATCGTCAACTGTGCACACAGTTACTTTACTCCCAATACAAAATAAGAAGTTCTTGCTACACTCCTAGATATAACTGAATATAGAATAATATAAAATCATTACTCTGGTCCGAATAGTTGGCTAGTTTGCACGAGTGGTGCTATACACTGAGAGGTGTAACATAAGCTTGGTGGTTAAAGATGTGAGAAGGGAGAGGAGTCAGAAAAGATATAATCAGGAGAAACTGAATGGGGCCATTGAAGACTAGTTTCACAGAGCTAGACGTGTAATACTGTATAAACACTTGAAGACAACCACAGGGAAATTTGACTTAAATGTGGGTGGGAACAATTAGATGGTTCAATTAGTTTGACATTTCTAAACCAATAATAATTCTTTACATTTATATAGTGCTTTTCTCACTACTCCAGTTGTAATATGACCAAGCTGTGCGCTGAGCTTATTCTTGAGCATGCAACGTATAGTTGGCCGTGTGAAAAGCAATCTTGCCTCAAATCAATGGCAACCTTTTGTAGGGTCTGTCCCTGAGACTTATTAATTGTCATTGTGAAGCAGAGCCTTACTGGAAATTGGAGGTGTTTGAATTGAAATGGGTTTCATCGATAACTTCGCATCCAGCTTTTGAGAGTTTAAACATTCATAAACATCAAAGTGTCCACTACTCAAATCGTTACCTGTGAATCTAAGATGTTTAAGAGGCATTGGCGGTTGTCCAAAGGTGTAAAATATTTGGCCATTTCGGTACGCTTGAAAGCGACAACTGAACAATTCAGCGGCAGCCATCAACTCATATGCAGAACCATAGGTGAAGGGCTTAAGCATTTCACACTTATAGTGCTCCTGTGTAGTATAATTATTTCCTGTACCGTCATCAGTCCACACCTTGAACCTGTCCCAGTCATTCAATACATAAAACACAATGTTCCTCCGGATATCAAGAGTGAGCCTGATATGGCCATGCAATATGTAACACAGAGAATGGAAAAGGGAGCCACCATCTCTGGGCATGGAAACCACTCAGTAAGTGACAGTTCTTTGATCGATGGTGATCACCTCGATAGACATGTTAATGGGGGTACGGTTGGAACGATAAAGGAAATGGGTACCTGAACAATGTAAACTAAGTCTAAAATACCTACACAATAACTATAATCATAATAAATGAGTAATAAAACAGCGGAGAAGCCATGGATTAAATAAAAAGGCTGCAGTTATCAGCAGGGAGACGTGAATACCGTGGCGAAGCAAGGAAGGGAATGAAGAGACCGGAGCAATGGACGGCCTTATATAGGCAGGCAGCCAACTACATGGGAGGCGTGGGGATGGGGGACCCAACGGCGCCTCACACGGTGACCTAGCTACAGGCTATGGACGTATATATGTACGTAAGTAGGATTCAGTTAGTGTTGGGAACCCGCGTACCAAATTTCTTGAAGATGGGCCCATAACTAACAAAGACCATTGGAAAGTTCAATATGGCGGCTGACAGTGCCATCATATCACTGAAATAAGTACGTACGTCGGTTTCGGTTAGCGCAGGGAAGCCGCCTACCAAATTTCGTGAAGATGGGGCCATAAATAAGAAAGTTTAACATGGCGGACGTTGTCGACCGTTATGACTGTTACGCATAGAATTTCGAAATGAAACCTGCTTAACTCTTGTAAGTAAGCTGTAAGGAATGAGCCTGCCAAATTTCAGCCTTCTACCTACATGGGAAGTTGGAGAATTAGTGATGAGTGAGTCAGTGAGGGCTTTGCCTTTTATTAGTATAGATATATAGTGCCCTTTACATCTATCTATCTATCTATCTATCTATCTATCTATCTATCTATCTATCTATCTATCTATCTATCTATCTATCTATCTATCTATCTATCTATCTATCTATCTATCTATCTATCTAGTCATTCCCATATGCTCTCGTGGTTATCATCATAGCGTCAATGCACATCTTGGCCTGTCCAGATCCAGACCCATAGGAGAAATCCATGCTAAAAGGTATTATACCCTTTCCACCATGCTGCCAAATCTGATGTCAGCTTTGCTATTTTTACTATGCTCTAAAACCTCAGTCCATGACATCCACAGTCCCCTAATTCTTCCTATAACTTTCTCTATAAATGTGGAAAGGAACAGGTGCACCTGCCACCCAAATTTTATACTACACCATTCTCTAAATTGCCCAGTCCTCTGTCAATTTGCCCAGTTCCCCATTCTGCCAAAACCCACACCATAATGTCTGCACCCCCACCTCCATAATCTTCCATTTGTCCTATAACACATCCATAGCATAAGTCCAATACAAATCTTATTCTGCCTAATAGAGTGCACAGTCCTTAGCCATTTCCACTGTATTCCATAAATCCACTAGTCCTCTGATTTTTCTCAAGTCTTGCGTCACAGTTTATCATTTACCACACCCATACAGTCATTCCCACCCCAATTTTATTCTACATTTGCTGTCAGTCTGCCTAGTCCTATGCAGGATCACCAGGCTAACCTCACCTGGGCACTTTCACTTTGTAAGATCCACAGAGACCCCCACATCTTAAAACAGATCTCACCCCCTAACCTGTCTTGTGCTACACCCACAGGACAAGTGTAATCTAAATCTTATTCTGCCTTACGATCAGGATACATACTGTATATTTCTTTGAACATAAAATTGCCCTCCTTTCCTTCAGGCCCAAAACTTTCTCAATTACTAAGCCTGCTAAAAATTTTTGCCTCATGCTATTGTCAAGATCAGTGTTTCCCAACCTTTTATCTTTGGTGGCACACTTTTTGTAACCAAAAATATCCCAAGGCACACCACTATCTTACTAACCACAAACACATTGTATTTCATACATGTGTTCAGCTGCCCATTGGGGTGAGATTAAAAAAAGCAGCTCTGACATTAGCGTTCACAGACACGGCACTTAGTGGGCACATTGCTGGCATTTCCTAGCTGCTTCATCCCTTTGCCTGCCCCTCTCTGTCTCAGAGGCAACTCATATGCCCACTATCCACTGGCCAAGTGAGACTCACAGGCGACCACACTCTCAGGCAGATGGATTCTAGCAGCTTGGAGATGAACTGCTCAAAATGCTGTCTTTACAACAGAGCAATCATGGAGCTGCTTTTCAGCCAACCTGTTCAGGCAGTCCTGTCCTCCTCAGAGAGGTCTCAACCACCCAGAGAGGTTGTCCTTCTCAAATTCAGTCCTAGTTGCGCTAAACTATTATTTCCATGGTACACCTGGGGAGCACTAACAGTGCACCACTGTGCCACAGCACACTGGTTGAAAAACACTGCACTAGATGACTATGACTACTTTAGTGCCAATTGCATTTTTCAGAAAGATGTTTTAAGTCTCATACCCCATCATTGTCCACAAAACTTTGGTATCAACACTTACATCATAGGGGCGGAGTTGTGGCTCTGAGGCTAAGGATCTGCGCTGGCATCTCGAAGGTTGCCAGTTCAAATCCCCATCACTGCCAAAAGAGATCCTACTCTGCTGGGCCCTTGAGCAACTCCCTTAACCTTCAATTGCTCCAGGGTGCTGAACAATGGCTTACCCTGCACTCTGACCCCAAGGGGTATGCGAAAACTAACAAATTCTTAATACGAGAAATTGTATAAGGTTAAATAAAGAACAACAAAAAAAAATATCCAGTTAGCCAACTCTATTTGTCTTAACAAGAGCGGGAAAATGTCAGTTCGTCCTTGATCACCTGCCTGCTGCTGAAATCAAGTCAGTCCAGTCCAAGCTCCTTTATCTTCTTTTTTTTCTAAGTGTATGGTTAATGAAGGGGTGTTTCATTAAAGAAATAACTGAATTTTCTTTGATTTCTAAAATTACACTTGAAGTTGCCATTGCCCTAAAGTTTTTGCTCACTCATTTTTAGTTATGTTAATAGCGGATGTGAACTATGAACCATTGACATGATCATGAAACAGTACGTTGATGATTATCCAATCACATTAGATTAAAAAAACCTAAAACAGTACTAATTCACTGCCAATAAATGGGGGATAGCACCCAAAATCTGAAAGCAGTCAAATAAAGGGCAGCCTCAGGTCAACTGCTTTCCAAAAGATAAAGGACTTACATACATTATCATTTGGCTGGCGGCCTTCACTTGGGAAATATAAATATTCACACAGAAATTAAACAAGTATAAGTCAGAACCAATTTTTAATGGATGTTCACATTCACTGACGACGGGCACATGGTACAAATAAACACATTTATTTCATGATTATTTCACATTACCTAATTAATTTAAGTAGAGTTTTTAAAATATTATTGGGGGGGTGGCACCTTGATACCACACATTACAAACCGCCACTGTCTATCTGGTCAGGTCCATAAAACTAATACAAATCCAGTGCTGCAAAGCAGAGCTTGATCTTGGATCACGGTTAATGTTAATAGTAGTCACACAGCATGTTCTTGGAATATAGCAAGCTTAATAATCAAAACAAATGCTCAGCTATAGCAGACTACTGTCGCACATTTTATTCTTATGAGCTATCTCTAGGCCAGGAGTTCTCCACCTTTTTCCTTGCCATGCCAACCAAATTGTTGGGTTTTAAACAATAGCAACGATAGCACTTCTTGATCATCAGCTTGTTTGTCACCCGAGGTTAGATTATTTAAATTTTAGTTTTTGATGAGGGCTAAATGCCTTTTTGTTATGCCCTGACAAGTAAAGCTTGGGAGATGAACAAGACTGTACTTTCTTTTTCACAATTTAATAGGTGCTAATAATTTATAATTTATATATAATTATAATTAAAATATTCCAAAGTGGAAGCATTCTCACAATTGTAATCCATTACATGTTTAAACAACTACCAAAGTCAACGTCAGTAAAATTCTGAGAATCAACATTAGTGACTTATTTCCTGTCTAAATTTTTTTATTGATATGCCAAAACCACAATGTATACTTTTCCATGTCACTGCTTTTCTTATTTGATATACTAGTGAAAACAGAACTGATAATATCAATGACATCAAAAGTAAAAAACTTTTACTACCCACTTAAACTAGCTAGTGGCTGGTGTAGGAACAAAGTATAAAATTTTAACTTGAAGAAGTTAGTAAAGAGTCATTTGATACCATGTCATATCAGTACCTCTCACTTTAAAAGGTACGAAAAAGACTCAGTTGTTAACTCTCAGTACTTTTATCTCCACCATAAAACCACAAAGTATTTTAACTATTCTCTGTATGCCACAGACATTAAAAAGAGAGACACACTTCAAAACCTCTGTATGTGACTTATTGCTTAAAAAATGCATTTTTGCCAGGTTAGCCATAGTTAGGTGTTACATATTAGATATGCTGATACCTGCAGAATAAACCACATTCTTAAATTATTTTAAATGGAACAGATTGTAGTTAAAGTTGTAGCTGGTAAATTATGAATCAAGTCATTTAAACTACTTTTTCTCTTGTTGAAATGTGTATGTACATCAAAATTAGGTTGAATGATACATGTAAAGGACTTTAACTTGGCATTCAACTGTAAAATTGCATCCATTCATTCTTGTTTAAACCTGTTAAATCCTATTTAGGGTTATGAGGTAAAGCATCTTGGACAAGGCAGCAGAAAAAAACGGTGCAGACACCAAGACGAGGCGCAAATTCTATACACAGTGACTCGCTTGGGATTCAAAAATAGTCGGAGGCTATGCTGCACAAGATATGAACCAGGCCTGGTTTGGGATTTCAGTTATTGCAGTGCACAGTTGCATATTCACCCCCATTTTATCAGAAAAAGGCACAATTTATAGGTAGCAGTCAAGCTAAATTAATGACATTAAGTTATGGAATCAAAAATAACAAGCACACTATAAAACAGGCAACACCATCCAAGAATCAGAAGTATAACTGCTGTGAGGCTTCAGGACTGCTGTGTAGGACACCATAACAATAGTATTTTTATCATTAAGTACCTAGTTTCAGGTAGCCGTGGTTCAGTTTTTTGTTCTTCATATATCTATAGCGGTCTTTTCCAGAAACACACGTTTCCTGCTACAACCCAAAGAACAGTTGGCACAATATGTGTGTTTTTAATTTGCTGGATACAAATAAAAATTGATATATACATGTGTGTGTTCTGAGATGTGCTGGCTTTGATTCTTGGGCTATTTTTTGCCTTGCACCCAATGCTGCTGGAATGGACTTCATCTCCATATAACACTGCAATGGAAAAGCAAATTCAGAAAAGAGGATGACCTCATGTATTTTCAAATAATTTATATCTCAGCACTGATAATAACAGACCCAATTGTAGCATATTGTTTATTTGATTTAAAGTATCTTAATTGTCTGAAAAAGTGAATGGCATTAATTTTTATATATAGCAGTCCTTGCCCTCTTACCCAGTATATAAACATCTGGGTCTACTCGGTGCTATTGTGTGTTTTATTAAAATCAGCTTTTAAACTCTGAGACAGATTCATGATTTACTTTGAGTGAGTGTGCTCTAGCATTTTTTTTTTATTATTATTGACTTGTGTTTTTCCCAAGGTATATAAATTTAAGAAGACCCTATGATATGTTTTGCTTTTCTAGCAAATCCAGCAAATGTGAATTAAATTGGATAATCCTAGATCACAGAACTGCTTTGTATCTCCCTGACCTGCTTCTACACAACTCTATTTTTCTTCAATTGTTTTAGAAGATGAAGAATTGTGGTGAGCAGATACCGTGTCATTAACACTCGTCCTTCATGTTGTAGGTTATCAACTCTGAAGAACCTTTCAAAAACATAATGTAACAGTGAAGGCAAGGCAAATCAGAGACTGAATGAACTACTGGTACAAGAATACTGTTATATCACATTAAAGATATGTTTGAAAATAACACTGACTGCAATATCAGGAATGTAGAAATACAGTTTAATTTAAAAAAAAGCCAAATTAAATTACCAAAACTTGTAAACACTGTAGCACTTCAGGATGTTGTTTGCCTTTCTTTGTTTATCACAAAGATGAACATGACTGCCTGATGAAATTGTTATAGCCCACTACATGGATCTACTTTATATTCCTATCGTTATTCAATAACAACCTTGAATTTAAAGTTTACATACAGTATATACTACTGGAAAGGTCTGCTACCTGTTTGGAATACAGAGAAAGCACAGGAGGAGGATAGATAGATAGATAGATAGATAGATAGATAGATAGATAGATAGATAGATAGATAGATAGATAGATAGATAGATAGATAGATAGATAGATAGATAGATAGATAGATAGATAGATAGATAGATAGATAGATAGATAGATAGATAGATAGAAAACACCAACAGTTCCAAAAAGAAACACCAACAGTTACAAAAAAGAAGAAAATAATTCTTACTTGGCTAATGATAAGAGAACATTCTCAATGAAACATTGAAAAGACATATTGGCGTAGATGTGAAGGAGCCCTAGTAGTATATCTTGACACACTTCCAATGACTAATTCATTGTCTAAAAGTCCTAATTAATTGTGTCTTTTGAGAGTGTGAGGGTGTGCATCAGTGATTATTAAGGTTATCAGTTTTGTTTTCATTTTCTCTTTTGCTACTACCCATATCCCATAACTTAGTCTGCCTTCTTAATCTGCCTTCTTAATTCAGAGGGCATCTCTCGAACTCATGTTACAGGCCCTGCATAGTACAGTGTAGATTCCTCAAAGAGGGTGTTCTGTTTTTCTCAGATGAGGACAGAACGTTACAGTGAACTGGCCATGCCCAGATGGATCAAGAAGGCACCTGGGTAGAAGACTCATCCATGAAGTCCCCAAAAATGACTACCCTTCCTGTTATATGACCCAAGAGGGACCTTCACAAGGAGCAACTGGAAGAGGAGCATTCAATTCACATGGAGGAATTAGCCCACAAAGAAAAAGAAACATGGAAGTACTGACAGGAAAGAACATTTCTTAATCATGTGCTTCTCAGACAAAAAAATATATATATATATATATATATATATATATATATATATATATATATATATATATATACATATATATATATATATATATATATATACATATATATATATATACTGTAAATATATTGTCGCAGGTGGCTGGGGGGGCGACCCGGCCAGGACGCCCTGGAGGACCGGAAGAGGGCTTACAGAGCATGGAAGCTCATCCCTGTAGGGGCCCGTGATGCCTTGGGAGCCCTGGACCTCAGCACTTCCACCACACCCGGAAGTGCTGGGGAGAAAGAGCAGCAGGGACACCCGGAGTGCTTCCAGGGATGCAGTCGGCACTTCCGCCACACTGGGGCGTGTCAGTGGAAGATTGCCGGAACACACCTGGAGCACATCCGGGGGAATATAAAAGGGGCCGCCTCCCTTCATATTGTGACTAGAGTCAGGTGGAAGACGGCCAAGGTCTGGAGGAGAGAGAAGGAGGCAGCCTGAAGAAAGAGAAGGCATTGTGTTTGTGGCCAGGACTTTGGGCACTTGGGGACTTTTGAGCACTAACTGTAAATATGGAGCACTACAATAAACGTGTGTGAGGTGATTCAAACGTGTCTGCCTGCCTGTGTCCAGGGCATGGTCCACAATGGCGCCCAACGTGGGGCCCTCTGCCTGTGCCAAGGCAGGGACCCCAAAACAAATGCTTTGTGGACGGCCTGGAGCAGCAGGTGGCCCCGCACACGTATTGCGGGTGCAAAGTGCTCACGGCCCCGAGAGCAAGAATGAACCCACAGACCGCCACCGGACCGCGGTCGGAATCCTCCTACCTGGTGCAGAAAAACAGCGACGAGTGTTACAGGAGTGCAGTGGGCTCCTGTGAGTGTGCTGCCGCTGAAGGCGTCCGGGACGGCGTTGCGTTTAGGAAGGTCATACCGAGGCAGCCGCCTCGGACAGATGGGATCCGGGAGGTAAGTTCCCTGCTCGCCGGCAGCCAGCCCTGGGGGGCAGAGCTTGTTTTGTGTTTTGCAGGCAGGGACTGCCCGGGTCTGCATTGATGGCAGATGTGCGCTGATCCGCGGCGCTTTGTAGACGTGGCAGCGGCAGAGAAAGCTGCCGTGGAGGAGACGCTGCGACTCAGAAAGCCGGCTTGTCGTTGCGCCAGGAGGAGGAGATCCAAGATGGCCGCAGACCGGAAGTCCCTCCCCAAGACAGGCACGGGATTGGGCGGTGTGTCTTGCATGCCCGCCAATGACTGGATAGAGGCGGGACCAAGGAATTTTCGTCTCGTGCCAGGGAAGGACCTGATTGGGCAGGAGGAACGGCCCCACAGGAAGCAGTCGACGAACATGACTGACAGCCAGGTGAGTCAAACGTTGGCTGGCTTTCTGTGCTTGTCATTATTGCAGATGCTGAGTGCCCTCAGTGCAGAGTTGCAGGAGCTGGAGGGGAAGGCAGTTGCATCGGTGACGTCACTTGAGAAGACAAAACAGCGCGACGCTGGATTCTTCGGCTGGAGCGGAACGGCGGGGACAGTGAGTAAAGCTGACCCCATAAAGCATAAAGGAGAGCCAACTGAAAAAAGGCCCGTGATACAAATGATCGGAACCAAGTAGGGGATTCTCCGACAGTGGACGCGGCGCTGAGGGCTGTGCGCGAGGTGAGGGGAGAAAGACCAAGAGGGCTGGCAGGACGGGGGCTGATGAGTGCCCTGGGTCCTAGCACCCTACGCCCCGAGCCCGTGGCGGTCTCACGTCTCTCTGTAGGGATGCAGACGGGATTGGATCTGTGCATTTGCCATGCGCAGACCCAAACTGCCATGGCATCCAATAGAAAAGGGAGGAATCGAGGGGAGAATGCCGGTTCCTCTGATAAGGGAGGATGTGAGGCAGGATGCTCATGTCCGGAGAATGTCCGTCCTCTGCGGAGGCAGAGGGAAGCCCCAGAGTCAGCGGTGGGGTCGGACAAACGAGTGGACCTGTCTGTTCAGAGCAGACGGGCACGGAACCCGTGGAGGGGGTGCCGAAAAGGCAAGTCGCAGGGTGCTGGTCGGACGGGGGAGCGCTGCCAGTGCGTGGCACGGTGGGACACCAGGAGGTGGCAGCGTCTCTGCTCCTCTTGCTGTATGGGTTGCAGGATCGGACCCCAGACGAGCAGTAGGACCTGCTTCGTTGGGGACCTGCCCTCGCGGGATGGGCCGCTTCACTGGACGGCTCTTCGCTGGCGATGGGGCACTGCCACAGTTGGCGGAGGCTACGAGGGCGCGAGTAGCTCCAACCAAAGGGGCACAGAAACCTTAGAGGGGGTGCCGAAAGATCTTACATCTTGCCTGAAGAAGGGGCCTGAGTTGCCTTGAAAGCTTGCATATTGTAATCTTTTTAGTTAGCCAATAAAAGGTGTAATTTTGCTTGGCTTTTCTTTTACAGTTTAAATCTCTACTGTCCTTAACTGGCCATAGTTCATCATTTAACTAATGGACAGATATTGCTGGCTTCCATTTATGTTTAATCAGTTTAACACCTAGTTCTGTGTGTTTTAAAAAATTTGCATTTATATGTTTACCAGTTCCATATTTAGTGATTAGTATAATCTATACTTGTACTTTAACTAAGAACTACTCACAGCGCTCTGCGCTAAACAAAAAATAAGTTGTATTGTGTTGTATAAATTGCTCATTTTTTTGGAGAAATGGAAGGATGCTCATACAGACATTCTGAACATGCAAACTCCAAACAGGGAATAAAAAGGCATGGGATTCAACCCCAGGTTGCTGGATCAATGAAGTAGCATTGCTAACCACTGTGCCACCATGTCATTCACTTTCCAGCATATTATCTTATAATTTCCTATTTGATTCTCACTGAGCACAACATTTTAAATTTAGATACATTATTGAACAGCAATGTGAGAGGTAAAAATCTCACAAATTATTTCTGCAAGAAATGCTTCACTTAGAAATATTGTGACATCAGCAAGGGAATGAAAATGCTTGATTCCCCTTTTTTAGTTTCCTTGATTTGCTTTGCAGACCAGCACATGCATCACAGTTTAATTACATTTTTTGATTTGGTCAGCTAATTGTAGCAAATATGAATCAGTGGGCTCTATTTTTCCTTTTTCTGAAACTACTGATCTGCTTCATCAGATTACTGAGTGGTAAAACAAGCAGGTTTATTTTCATCCCTTTCTTTATTGACAACTACCTGTTTAAAGTCCTATTGACTGATTAACCCACCAGTGTCTTGTTACATATCCATGGGAATCAATTGGAATTGATTGGCAGATGTTAAAGAAAAACTGCAGAAGCATTTTAAAGAAGAGGAAAAGATTGCAGAGATATAGATTTTTTTTTTCTCTTCTGTTTTTGGAAGTCCCAAAAAAGCAAGAGAGCATGATTTGTTTTGTAGAAAACAACTTTCAGTGAAAGATAATGTGGAAGTGGTGAAAGAAGATGAAGGCAAGTCACTTTCCTAATAATAGGTGGAACCAGGAAATGAAGGTAATTATAGTGATTCTACAGGGAGACAGTTTGGAAAGCATCATCAGTAAGACAGATTGTTGGCAAAGAGTCATCTTTTGTGTACAATAATCAAGTAGTCTAAATAAATTCTTGAAAAAGAATGTTTGTTTATTTTTAACACATGACAGAGAAGAAATTTACTCTTTGGTTTTGCCCTGCTTTTATTAACTACTGGTAATTTAATATTTGCTTTCTTTGCTAAAGAGTTGTTTATACCAGCAGTAGTAAGAACACCTGTAGAGTAGTGGGGTAGCAAATGTCAAGATTTGCATGGAAAGAGCACTTATAAATTAAACAACTGACGCATGTGTTTCCAAGTGTATCCAGCAAGTGACAACCATCACTGAGAAATGGTTTTAATTGGTAAAATTGCCACCACACTGAAACCAAAATATTTGCTTTTTCCCTGCAACATTGTCTCAATATATAAAATCAAACGTCTGTCTGTCTGTATGTATGTATGTCTGTCCGCTTTTCATGAGAGAACTACTTAACGGATTTAGAAGTACTAGAACTACTTAACGGATTTAGATTGGGATTTTCTCCGGTAAATTTTTTGATGACAAAATTGCTCTGAGTATCAAAATTTGATTGCAGCACCGATTTATTCCCGCAAATTTGAGAGTCAGCCTGTGGGCTGAGGGGAGGAGGAGGCGGTGGGACCTCAGGAGTAGGGAGCTGGGCAGGGCCATCCTCACTCACGCATCAGCCTCCGTTTGAGTCACTCTACCTCTTGCCACGTGTTGGAGCGTACCTTACCTCCACTTAGCTAGCGATACCTGTTTGTTCAGCAGAAATTATCATCTAGAGATAGTTAAAGAGTAACGTTTGACATTTTTGAAAGAGAGATCACAGCTACGTGTGTTTTAGAGGGCATCTGCTCATTGGCAGAGATACCACGGCCATGTGCTCTTTTCCCCACACGGGGGTCACTCTCCCTTCAGAACTAAACATGATCAGAAACAGTGACAATGTTTGAGAGATATCAACCTTCCAGTATTTTCTGGATGTGCCACTGGGTCTTCTTCCAACGGAGGCATCCATGAAGTATAATAACTACCTGCCTATACCACCCCTCAAAAGAAGCCATGGTTCTGCTCCAGGGTCTTCCCATACTGCTTATCATTTAGAGTAATTCTAGTAATCCTGCACAAGAACTTTATTTTAGCTGTTTATTCTCACAATCTCATTTGTTTTTGTCACTACCTAAAGCTCATGACCGTATATGAGGATAGGTATGTAGATTGACCAGTAAATTGAAAGCGCTGGCCTCTTTGCTACCTTGGCCTAATACAAGATCAGCAAAACTGCAGCTGTTGCTCCATTATGTTGGCCAATGATGAAACAGAAAGATTTCTGTACAAGATAGGTGTGATAAGATAGCTTGCACCTGTTTAAATTAATCTGAAGAGTGCTAAAAATGAAGCAGACCTTCACTTCAAGCAGTTGGTTCTACCTGCCATTATACTCCTCTGCAGCCCAGCACACAGATGTCATTCCTGCTATATTACTTGATAAAGGACAATAAACACCTTATCTAACTAGGATGTAATCCTTATACTGTATACATTTTGGTGTGTTTTGTGTGGTTCCTGTTGTTGCGTCTGGCATAGGCTTTGACTCTCTATACCTCTGACCAGGTTTAACAAAAGTTACAGAAAAAGGAATAGATAAAGTAAATGGTAGGATCACAGTTATAAACTTCCACTATGTAAAATGCCTCCTTCCTTCCTAGATTTTATTTATGTACCTCCTGTTAATTTTACAGCTCTGAACAATGCCTCTGACTTTGTATTTATCTTTCTGGCAGGTTTCAACACACCTGAGTCCTGAACTATGAGTAACTCTGACTGAAATGCTAGGCATAGGGGCAGATGCCAGTAAAAATATGACTAATATCTAAATAATTTCTACAAGCATTTGCCCTGGTAAAATTGATTTAACCAATAAAAGGTATTTCCTTATCGCTGAATGAGTCACAATAAACTGAGCTGCATAAGACAATTCATATTCAAGTAATGATTATATTCTGCGATGGGCTGGTGCCCTGCCCGGGGTTTGTTTCCTGCCTTGCGCCCTGTGTTAGATGGGATTGGCTCCAGTAGACCCTCGTGACCCTGTAGTTAGGATATAGCGGGTTGGATAATGGATGGATGGATGGATGGATGATTATATACAGAATAATTATGAAAATGAGAAATCACATGAGACACTCTGTGGATATACTGTGTAAATATAGCATTTCTTAAAATTCATAATTTTTTTTTCTGCACCAGTATGGACTGAGGGAGAATTTAATTTCAATAATAAATTAAACTGTAGACAGTAGCTTGTCTCCATTTTCAGTTGTGTTATTCTTGTTCATCTTGCTGGAAGGGTTGGCCTCTCTGATATCCATGCAGTAAATATTTATTTTGTAGCAGCATTGGTCAGTATCATCATATGCTAGCTGGTGATGCTGTTAGCTGAGATCAACAAAAAAAGGATACAGACAAAAGAAATAGAAAGAAGAAATAAAGTACAAAAGTCAACAGATTGCACGTGGATTAACTAAACAAGCTATTGTCTCTTCTAAATTATATTGCTTTTGTTCATGGATTTCTTGCCCAACAGTTAAGCTGTGAGTTCCCTCTTGCCTCTAAACTTCTCCTCCTCTGCCTTTTTTTCCTTATTGCTACTAAGCCATTATCCCCTCCAGCCACACTTCACTTTGTATAAAATATGCCGAAAGGCAATCCAAACACATAGCCTCCTTGTGATGGAGGTCACTAGAAATGTTATGAAGCAGCTGTACTAGCCCACCAGTCTCAGAGACGCATGGCAGGTTTGATTGTATAAAAACTAAATGGGTAAGTCAATAATTTTGTTTGGATTAGCTGTACGGTTTTCCCTGCACACATCAGGGAAGGTGGGATGTCTGTTGTCACAGTGCTAAAGTTTCAGCTTTGATCAATCAGTTTCTCTCATTGTTTTATTAAAGTGAACTTGGACCGCACTGCTCTGTGTTTGCTCCAAAGAAGGGTAGTGAGCAGTGATGTACTTTTTATGGGCTGAAGGAATATGAGGGGCTGAAATCCATAGAATGGTTTCTGCACAAAATGGAGATGGTGTTATACCACAGCAGTATGTTTAAGAATGGATTAAGAAGTTCAAAAATGGTCAGAAATGTGTTAAGCATGAAGGAGGAGCAGGTCACCCACCCAAGTCCACTACTAACCGCAACATTGAGAAAGTCTGTGCCAAGATTTTGACAAACCGAAGAATGACTATCAATAAAGTGACTAGTCATACTCAAATTAGTCATGGCTTTGCATATCATATCATCCATAACAGGCTTGGTTTTCATAAAGTCATGTAAGATGGCTCCTGAAACAGCTCACAAAGGAAGATGAGTGCAATTGCCTAACCACCTGTCAATGCTTTTTGGTCCACTATGTTAATAAATTTGATGTATTTTGAAAGAAATTCATCAATGGAAATGAAATATGGATTCATTACTTTAAACCATTGAATGAACAACAATACATGGAATCCATATAGCCTTTACCTCATTTCCCCAAATTATTTAAAGACACCTTTAAAGGTTGTCAATTTCCCACAGACCAATGTGTGAAAGAGGAGTTCATGCATGGCTGAGAGACCAACCAATTTTTTTTGAGGGTATAAATAAACCTGTGCAAACTTGGACCAAGTACATTGAAAGAAAAGGAATTATGTTGAAAAATGTTGTGTCTTTATGTTCTCTACTGTAGTCCTAATAAATTTTAGAAACAGAGTTCACATAATTATTAATTTACATTTGTACAAGCCTTCTTTATGTTACCAGATTTGGCATGATCTGGTTGTTTTTGGCTGTGATGTGGCTTTTGAAGGCCACTCCATATCTGGAATTTGAGTGACCTGTTTTCCTTATTCAATTTCTTTTGCTGCTAACAAATTTGTTCCTGTTTTTGGCTAAATGATTCAGGCATATTGTGGCAGTTAAGAGGGATATACACTTATTGGCATATCCAATCTCTGATTTATAAATTCACTGCAGAAAACACAAAATTCAGAGAACTTGGCCTTTGCATTTGTCTGTGACAATGATTCTGGTTTTTGCTTTGCCTCTGGCAATTCAGTTGCTCTGATTCTCATGTCTGACTCTTGTTACTTTGACTCTTCCTAAGATTATTCCTTTAAATGATTTGCGTCTTTGCATCACAAACTGATCCTAACGCATACAGATTGTGTATCGTAACACCTGCGGATCATTTAATTCTTACTGACTGCATGAACCACCATGGATCATTTGCTTCAAAACGACCAGAACATTCAGCTCGCCTGCTTTTCTAATATTCTTGAAGCTCTCAGCTTGGAGTGTATTTCATTAGTTACAAGTGTCATTTGCTATAATATTGCCACCTGCTCAGATGTGTCATTAGTTAGTTGCAAGACAGTGATATCTAGAGGTGACTCAAACATTGGGGTTTTTATAAAGATTAGAGAGAGAGGCTGACATTCAAACAGTGCTCCAAGATATGCTGCCTCCCAGGTAAAGCACATGATCATATCCATAAAGTCACCTAACACTCATACACGTACACATACACAAAACATTTTAACTGATATTTTGAACAAGAGAAGTGAGCTATATAAAAGTGTTATATTAAACACATTTTTATTAAAATAACAATAATAATTTGAATGCTTTGAGGGTGATGTGCTGCAAACTTTGTCCATATTGTTTGCAATATTTCCAAGAAAAGATTTACCCTATTAAAACCTTACAAAAAAAAGAGACATAAAAAGAAAAAGCATTGATTTCCTCACCTCACATAATGTATGCATGAGGCTGTCTGAGAAGCAACCCTGAGTAGTCCTGATCCACAGCATACTATATTGTATATACAAGGGAAGAGAAAAAGAATATCACATTTACAGACCACAGGACAGCATTCAGTCATTCAAGTTGTTTAGTTACTTAATAAATATGCTTTCATGTTATCTCATCCAGGCACTTCTTAAAAGATTTAAGTGTTCATTTTAATACTGTATAATGTATGTTAATGCAATCAGTCAGCAGATGTCATGTATCAGAATTCTAATTTGCAGCTAAAAAACCATAAGGCAGAATTAATAATAAATTATGTTAACTTTGTATTATGCTAAATGAATCAAATAAATCCACCTTATATTACAAAGTATGCATACCATTTTACAGTAAATACTTACAGTAGTTTACATATATATATATATATATATATATATATATATATATATATATATATTTTTATAGTTGGAGACCAGGCAGGTTGAGCAAGTCGGGGTGCAGGCTAAACTAACAACCTTGTGGTATACAGTGCCTAATTTTTGGGAGCCTGCAGCGATTACTACTTACTATATTCAAAAAGAAATGTATTTTGGAGCACATAAAAGAACTGAAACATGTGCAGCATGACAGATATCCCAGCTCACAAAATGATAAAAGGCTGGAGAATCAAAGTCATGTCAGCCTAGAGTAAAGTAGGAGTATAGTTTAATTCTAATTGTATTTCTTAAAGGTATAATTTAAAATTAAGTTAAACTTTCTTTTCAGGAAAATGTGTGTCAAATGAATGAAGGAATGGAATCAAGGTAGAATGAATTCAGGATTTAAACAATCAGAAGTATTTTCATTTACCTCCTGGATTGAAATTTAAGAAACTTTTAGTCATTTAGTATCCTGAACTTCAGATTCTCTTCTGAATTGAGAAAAGTTTGATTTTCAGCCATAAAGAAGGTTCAGAGTGTATTACCTGTTTTATTGAATCTGTATCATGGGTAGCATGCTGGAGTATGCTGTACATTTACATTAGATTAGGTAGACTTTACTACACCAGAGAGAAAGTTATTTGCAGCAGGAAAGCACAAAAACATAACTCATTGTTACACAGATACAATAAAATAAACAAAGATACAGCAACTGACAACAGAAGTTATCATATATACATACACTCAAGATTAGTACAAGTGAGAAAAATTAATTTTGAAAGTACACAAACTAATCTCTCTATATATAAAAGAAAATCCTGGAATGGAAAGCAAATGCAAGGCTAAGATACGTGATAATCTCAAAAGACATTTTAAAGACCCGCGAGACCAAGGAAACTTGCCACGGTGCATCTCGCGGGGACCGTAAACATGAGACTTGGTGCCAAGAGATTGTCCCAGGGCCGTAGCAAAAAGGACAGCGGCTGTACAGGCTTTAAAAAGATCGAAGGGCAGCGTGACAGCAGCTACCCAAACTGAACGCGAGCAGCGTTATACATCCTGCAAGAAAGAATTCAACCACGCCCCGGGGCCAGTAATAAAAGACCGGTATTGCTTTTACAACATCACGCAAGACCAGGCAGTGAGCCATCATTTATAACAAGTCAACAGACCTCTAAGCTAGCAGTTGTTGGATTGCTTTTGGCAGGCAAGCATCATGTGCTCAGAGCTCTTAAAACAACGACATGTGACAGGCAGAAGAGGCAGCTAGCAAGCAGCAAAAAGACAGCAAATGATCCAAAGGCATATCCTTAGCGTACGTTCAGCCGCAACACCCTTCACAACACGAGCAGTATTATACGTCTGGGAAGAAAGAGATGTAACCATGCAACGTGCCCAAAAATAAAGGACAAGTATTGTTTTTACAAAAGTTTTTAAAGTAAAAGTGAAAATAATGCATATGTAACAATTCACAAGAAAATAACAGTCTCTTTAAATTATAGATTGCCTGCCAAAGGTAAAGTCATCCCTGATGAATGGGGACGTGGGAATGAGGGGTTCTTTCATCGGATTAGCACTATTTCAGATGTGGAATGGCAAAATGGGGGAAGGCAGCTTGATGAATGAGGTCTCCAGGACTTAAAACAAATCCAAATCATATTATGTGATATCATCTAATGTGAAATTCTACTCCGTACTTCTAGAATTTTTATTTTTATACTGTATTGAGGATTTATTCTGTTCTATGTATTGTACTGTATGGCTCAGAATTAAAAGACAATGAGTAAAATGACAAAGTAGAACTTCATAAAGACGTTTACAAACGTTGACGCTAAACACATGCAGAGCAGGTTAGAGACTATGAAACCAGTGAAATTAGAAAGGCTCAAAAAAAAAAACCAAAAAAAAAACGGTGCTATACACATGTGGAGAAAGTTAAAGGATATGAAAGTAGGAAAATTAGAAAATATAAAAAAAGAAAGTAAAGATCGCAGTACCGCAAACAAACAAACTGCCTCATTTAAGTATACACCAGTCTGACTTTGGTTTTGCACAATAATTACTACACTATTGCACCTTAAAACTTAATTCTACTTTATTCACATAATTTTACTTATTTATTATGTTCTACTATACTGTTATCTTTCAATCTATGACTTTTTGTTAATCTAACTGATATTCTTCTAACTTTGCACAGTTTTTGATAAGCGGATCAGGATGCATTTCACTGCGTGTTGTCCTGTATAACTATGGATAATGGCAAATAAAGAATCTTGAGAATTTCAAAAACGGAGTTTACCGCACATGCATTTATTGGTTACTTTGTTAGTGTATATATATTTATCTGTCTGCTTATTTAAAAAGCTAAATTTACCCCAGGAGTCAAAAACATTCTGTCTAACCCTTGCACAAAAACCTAGACAAAATCTGGGGTATCACCTTGGTAACCCCATGTACTTGTGGAACTGTGAGAGGAAAATAGCACGACTTTACAGACAGGAGTCCAATGCAGAAGTCTAATTACTTTTTTACTTTGTAAAAAAAATTATTAACTGCTGATGATGTAGATCGTTTTGTCTGTGCTGAAATTCCAAACAGAGAATCCTGTCCTGACCTCATTAAAAAGATTCAGCATATTGGGACCCGCAAGATTACAAAAATTGTTTTTACAGAAGTTCTGAAATAAAAGAAAAACTAATGAAATAGCAACAATTCAAAGAAAAAAAATCTTAAAAGTGTGTATCCGGAAAACCAAACACAGGGGTTGATGAGCGAAGCAAGCAGGGGGCAAAGCCCCCTAGTAATTGAAAATTTACAAGTAACAGAATTCGAAATGCTTATAGCTCTAGGAATGAAAGAGTTCTTAAATCTGTTGCTCTTTACCCTTTGAAATCTAAATCTGCAGCCTGACGACAATTGAAATTTAGGAAAAAGATATTGGCTACTTTCTGACAGAACTGAGTTGGTATTTTTTCTAAGAAGTTTGTAATACACTTCAGTGGTTTTGTGGGTGAATTTCAAAAATGACAATTTTACAACATAGCTTTTAGCACTCAGAAATTCAGAATTAGCTGTTTATGAACTTCAAGATGTAAAGATACAAAATAGGAAAGGAGTCCAAAGAAAAAGTTGGTGGACCAACCGTGCTACCCTCATTTAATGTTAAGGTCCAAAAAGAGAACTAAAAATGGAGTTTGTTGGCACAAAAGAAGTTGTGCACACTGGTTTATTAGTCGATTTGACTTTTCTAAATACTCGACTCAGTTCAGCAGATCAGATTCACGGATGTCTGAAATGCAGGGGACACGGCTCCTGGTCTGACGCTATTCTTTCCAGAGATGTTGATATTTATGGTGCGGGATTAGTTGCCTTCACTGGGTGACTTCTCTCCACTGCAGAGGAAAAAAGAGATAATACAGTTTGCACGGGCACCCCCGCTTGGTCGGGAGTGGTATTGCAAGCTCCATGCTCCAGAAGTTCTGTATTACATACATTCTTTGAGTTCATTAAGCCTACCTCACTAATGTGTTTGCCAGCCCTTATATAACAGATAAGAAAACATTTTAGCTTATCACCGAACGGAGCAAACATGCTCTTACATAACTCCCTATATCTGAAAACATAGCATTTACTGTATATCTTAAAACACTTTTCGGCTACCTAAAATGTACACATGAAATGAAAAAGAGGAAACAGAATTCTCGCTAATTTAACTTATATATGATGCAACAGTGTAGAATGGAAACATTCATCTCAAACTAGACTCAATTAGAACAAATTTTAAGACACAGTTGTGTGGCCTTGCAGGTTGGACGTTTTGTTTCAACTGAGTTGCATAGTCCAGACTCTACCTCAACAAAGCTACACCAACTAGCCAGTGAAATGAGACGTGAAGGTGATTGAAAAGTAGTGATGTCAGAAGTACCATAGTATCATATTCAACAAAATTCAACAAAAAAGACATCTGTGTGTGCCTGAATATATTGGTAATGATAACAAATTTGGTCAGTCAGCCAGTTGGCCTTCGAACATTCCAAAGGACCATGGGCCTGTTAAGTTTTATTTTCTCCAAGAAATTGGTCAACTGGTTGTTTCTGTTTTCTCTTCTTTTTTTCCAGTGGACTACAGTATATACTGTACATCTTAATTATTCACTTTAGAAAATAAAGGAAAGGGTTTATATAGATTTACATTTATTCATATATTTTACCTATTTACATTAGATAGATAGATAGATAGATAGATAGATAGATAGATAGATACTTTATTAATCCCAATGGGAAATTCACATTAATGTGTACATGTGTATATATTTTTGCCAGTACTGTATAATGTTGTGTCTCCTGATATCATTTTCTCATTTTCATTTGTAATTCTATTCATGTGCTTTGAGTCTGCTTTCCAAGAATACTATATATCCAAATCATTGCATATCTGAATGTCAAATATCTAAGCCACGACCGACCAAAAAAAAATAAAATAAAACACAGCATGTAATTTTAGTGCATTGGCTGTTATGGTGACATATTTTACCCTTCCATTTAATGTATTCTTTTCTAATTTTTTATTGGAAGATATATGCAGAGTAGGTAGTGTAGGTAGTGATGAGCAAAGCAGAGAGGTTTAATTTCACATACAGTTCAGCCACAAAATTTTGTTTCACACGTGATTTCACAATTGAGAAACATGACACTCACTAAAATTGTTTTTTTTAGGATGTTTTAAATTTGTTTAGGTTTTAAAGAATGTGATGATTTAGGTGATCCCTAAGAGTTATTTTTCAACCTTTCCTTCCCAAGCATTCTTAAATAAAAACAATCTCCATCCACACTAGTGTTTTATGTATTGTTTACAAAAGTATCTCTCTCTCCACACTAAAATGACCAGAAACACATACTGTGTGACATAGATGTTTGCCTACACTATCTGTGAAAAAATCCTTGAAGAGATGGTAACTCTGCCAGACACAGGATTTATCGTAAAACTGTAGCAGCTAGTATATTATTTTCTGTTTGTGCACATATGTTTTCTACAGTTTGAATACTGCACAGTTTAGATGTATACAGGTAAAGAACACAATAAGCCCCATGGAAGCAACTCTTCTATGCCCACTATGCTGGAATATGATTTTCTCCGGTGAAGGGTGACCAGTCACAGACTGAGACATTGTAATGAGCTGAATCCATGCAAAGAAGGATGCATAATAAACTTAGACAAATCAGAGGGCAATTCGAAAAACTGTGTCTTTGTCTGTCCACATAACAACTCTAAGACGTCATTTTGAGAAGTATATGGCCCAGGAGTGTGTTTCCAAAAGTGTCTATTTTTGTGGGTGAACAATGCTGGAGTAGTGTTGTCAAAAGGCCACACTACCCTTAGGTCCCAATCAAATTGGTTAATCAATGTTCTTTTGTAAAATGAAATGAACTAACTAAATACAATTTAAAGATGCTGTTGTGCTTACAGTTGTTGGTACCAAAGTGTTGTATTAGCACTAGACAACTAACGACCAAGTTATGTAGCTTACTGTAGATATTCTCTTTGTTGAAAAGCTAAACTAACTACATACAGCTCTCTCTGTGTGTTAACATAAGGTTACATAATGTGAGCTACTTTGGAATATGTTGACATACAGAAAAGAGTTTACAGGTGGTGTGTACTGCAGTTCTGTGTAAAATCCTAAATGCCAGCTTCTTGGTAATTATTGTTTAAATATGTTTCTAATAGCATAATAGTTTGTTTGATTGGCACCATGACAAAGTGATAAGTATAGGTGCTAGCAGCAGCACCTCAAGTTTTGGCACCTGTCTGCCTGCAAGGCTTTCTTCAAGGTGTGCTGGTTTTCCTCCACTTAAGATGTGCATGTGTGGTGAAATGAGTATGAGGGGGTGTTTTATTGCATTTATTTATTTAATTAATTACATAATTGCTGGTCAATCTTCCACAGTAATTAGCTGGCACTGGCTGTGGGATGTGTAGAATAAAAGGGAGCAGGTTAGTGCAGAAAGGCAGGATGTCTATTTCAATAAAAACTTACACAGAGCCTTTGCTGGTTTGAGAGGGTGGGCGAGAGAAAAGAAAGGGTAGCATCAGTCAGGCTCACCATTCAACTAAAAGCTGGACCAAGAGGCTGTGTAAAGGCTCTGTGAGGAGACCGTGTTTCTGTGTGCTGAGCAGTGGAGCAGATGGGATAAGGAGAGACCATGGGAACTGGCAGAATGCAGGAGAAGCAAGACGTGCTGGTGATGATGGGTAAGACACTAGGAGCTGTGGCAATCATAAGCAGTGCAGTTTGGGTTATCTGGGAATGCAGCAGACTATGACAGTCCTGATGTGGACTGAGAGAAATAGGAACGGTTACCTCTCGACTTTGGATGATTTTAATTATATTTATCTAGATTTCTTTTTTTTTTTAATTATTTCTTGAACACCATAAGGTGCAGGTTTATTTTAGGCCATATTTTAATTGATGGGTTTTTTTGTTGAACTATGTAATGATTTTGAAAATGCTGTGTTCTTGCACTTTTAATTCTCTTTGTTAAAAAAACTGCCAATCTTATGATTTTCAGTCTTGTCTGCTCACTCGTCCTGGTTCATCCTTGTTTCATGACTACTGATTGTCCCAGGAAAATGGAGGATGCCCATGGCAGTGAGTCTGGAGCATCACAGCATGGCTGACTATAGTTTACTCTAAACTGATCCTAGGAAGGTGGGAGTGCGTGTGACTTATGATTGACATGTCTGACATTAATTCCTTCCTTGCTCCCAGAGCTGGCAGTATAACTTCTGGCTTAGTGTTAGTGAATTAAAAGAGTACAGAAAACGGAGTAGATGGAAGCACAGTGTTTTCATGCAATGTAAGCAACATTTGTGTACTGAGAAGTTGCCTTCTCAATTAATGTGTTTACCATATTAATTTTCTGATTACATCAATCATCTTTGCTTTGTCTTATTGACTCATAACTGAAAATGAAAATGGATAGATTAATTGCATTAAAAATCACAGTCTTGGTGAAATACCAAAAGTATGTAAAGGCACAGCAGGACCAGAAATTGTGAGGGGAACATTCATTGTGACTCCTTCAGCTTCTTTCATATACTCTTCTGCTAATGTTTCTATACCACTTAACCAGGATAGTCAGAGTGTTTCAGTTTCAGTGTTATACTATGGCATTTACACAGCTGGACATTTTTCTCTATGATTTATTTTAATCTGTACACAGTCCCATAGAAATGTTTGAGAATGGAAAAATTGTTATTTCAGCATTCTTTCATTCCAATTTGTTTGCTGCTTACTTTACTTTATGCACAGCATTGTATTTCAATGTGTGGTAGATTCATGGTGTATTTTACATAACAATATAAAAAGAACAGAATCTTCCCCTGGAAAGAAAGAAGTAGCAGAGGCTTGTCTGGAAAAAAAAATCCAAAGAGCTTTTAGAGAAAGGTCTTTGCTAACGTCACCTTGTAAAAGAAAAGATAATAAATGGTTATGTGTTGCATGCTGTGCTTAGAATTTAATGCGTATAGCACACATAGATATCCTAAGAGCCAAAACTGTGGGATGCAAAAGTATTTATAGAGTTTACAGTTGGTAATATTCAAATTAGGGAACACGTAAATTGTATACCATATAAAAGATGTGACCACCAATGACTATGTCAGGCATTGTATTAATAACTTTTAGTTGAGTCATTGTGAAAGATATGTGTTTATGGAAGTAGAAATGGGTTTTTCCTTTTTTTTTTTTTTTTTAATTTTAATCACCTTTAAAATATGATAGTCAGTTTTCTTTATACGTCTGGAAACATTCTTTGTGTTTGAACAGCTATTTATGTTACAGAAAAATAATTGATCAATTGGGTCATATGAACTTAAGTTAAATTTTTATCATACTCAGAATTGTGATTTCAACTAATGAAAAACTTTGAAAGAAGTACATTCAGCAGTATTTAAAAGCACAGCTTGAATGTAAGTTCATAGCAGCCGTACCAACCAAGAATGACGTCAAGGATGACAATGTATGCACAAGTCAGGTGATTATTAAAGTAAATATACAAAGAAGGGGTTACATAAGTAGAGACCATCAAAAGCACAAAGACAAAAACAAACCTTCTTTTTGCCCATCTCCACAGGTGTTTTTTCCTTGGAGGGAAATCCATTTACAGTATCTCTCTCTTACATTATTTTTCTGTTTACCTTGGTTTCTCTTCTGCCTCCTCATTTTGAGACTTTAGACTCAAAGAGGCACATTCAGGGTGTATCCTTTAAATCCCACCCCAAACTTAGTTTCTTTCTAGACACATCCTCTGAAAGTTCTGGGACCTCTCCCCAGAGCTTCTTATGGTATCCGTACATCAATGAGCCCAAATTCAATAATGGAAAAATAGAGTATGAACCCCCTTCTGCCACCTACCTATATGGGGAAATTCAGCTTTCATTCTGTCTATGCCCCATTCCCTCACTCATACATTAGTTCCTAAAGAAGAAATACTGTAGTTTAGAGTTAAACAATTTACCCCACCTCAGGTAGTAACATTTCATTTGCATTGACATGATAATGTTGCCACTGCCCTGAGTGTATTCTTTTCCCTCCTCTTTCTCTGTCCTATGCTCTTGTCCAAACCAACATATCTCATGTACAGACAAACACACAAACACACACACACATATATATATATAGTCATGTTTGGGGACCAAAGTTGCACAGAAAATCCACAGGAAAGTCTTTTAAAACGCACTTAATTCTTGAATGTGAAAGAACAATATAGGAGTCATTAAAAATCAGACTGCAAGTGTAATAAACTTCACTCGTTTGACTCCAGTCATCTGTCTGTGGAAATTAAAAGCCTGCACAGGCATCTCCATCAGTGCTATCGAGCTAAGCGAACAGTCTACAGGATAGAAAACTCAAAAAGACAGTAAACCCAATATATGCTAATTTGCATGAGACACTGCAGTCAATCTAATGTTGCTAAATTGCTGTCTTTCTGAAGGTGTGTTTTCTCTGTACTTAAACCAACCCTAGAAATAAAAATTCTGCCTGACCCATCACACACCACCAGTCAGCTTTGTTTACTTTTTTGTCAATGAAGTTACACTACAAAGGGGCTTGGAGAGACTCAAAAGGCGGTCCACATTAGGGGCAGGGCCACTATAGGACTCGGCCCACCCACTTATCTCATTGGCCCACAGCTTAGCTTTTTAATTTTTTTCCTCAAATGAAAATTAGCCTATACTGCATACATATATTTTAATACACATCTTCCTTGGTTAAAATGTCAGTTGATTATAAATGTATACAGTAAAATCACCAGTTTTAACTTTATCTGTACAAAGGTTAATATAACTGTTAAAAAGTATTTGTAAAATACACATATGGATGGCAATTATACGGTGTCTGCGTAACAAGGTTCCGAAAATAAAATTGACTTTAAATGTTACCATTCACAACTATTCTAAACATGTGAAATTAACAGGCCATGTTACCAGTCACAACTATTCTAAGCACGTGACATTAACAGGCTATCAACTAGTAATTTACTACAGTTACTTAGGACTCCTGTTGAGCTCGACAAACGATTTAGATAGATAGGTAGATAGATAGATACTTTATTAATCCCAAGGGGAAATTCACAATGATTTGTATGATTCACTGAAAAATATAATTCAAAAGGTACAAATCATTTGCAAATTGCCCACCATTAGTACTGTTGTGTTAGTTCATGTTTCCTTACAACAAGACTTATGTGCCAACAAACAACCTTTTTAGGTTTTATTAGCGAAAGGAAACAAACAGAACTGCAAAATGTGCCAGAGTCTAATGTCAGTACTGCACACTATGTTTACTTTAGTGATTGGCGTGCAACCAATACTAGTTTGAGTATGCTGGAAAATCTACAACCAATCAGCCAAAAAATATCAAAGGATCACCTAGGTCACAAATTTGTCTGATATTCATGAGCTAGAAAGTGACTCAACTGACCCACACCATAAGCACAGCCGTTCATTTTTAGAATAAAATCTTTGGTAAAGTCTAGATTTGACAGAACTGGGTAAAAGAAGGAGTGCGTTATAAATAGTTAAAAGCTGTTTCGCAATCTTTTGATCAGAGAATTCTGCAATTTTTATGGCTCATCATCAAGTCAGTTAAAAGAGTAGCCTACAAATTACAAATAAACCATCTAGAATAACCTGTCAGACCAAAATAAAGCATGCACATGGAAATTGATGTGTAAGCACTTCACCAATCTTTTTAATTAGTGGTTTGTTTAGCCCCTTACCCTTTGAATAACCATGGTAGTGAGTTTGCAACATACACAATTTATACTTCTTTGGATTAGCAAAAAACAACCATTCTTTAAGCTGTTGAGATCTTCTTGAAGGGATGTCAAGTCCATCTCAAAGTCTCCCATGGATCATGCCATTCCTTCAGTTTGACATGTAGTATTTGAACCACCTTGTGACATTTGGGTATCCTAACTTTGTAAATTACAGGATTTATTTGCTCTTCAAACATGGCTGGACCATGCTATTTTAGCAGAAACTCATAAGGATCAATTGGAACCATAATAAACATGCAATTGCCTTTGTAGAGTTTACACTTTCTATCATACTAATGTTTCTGAGCCTCTTGCTCAAATTGAAGATATTCCCTCAAAATCACGGGGAATTTAGAATTGTTTTCTTGTAAAGAAATTACCAGTTCTTCAAATGTAATCTTGCAATTATCATTTAAACTATTCAGTCACTCTTCTTTTAATGAACCGTGATGCTCCCTGACAAAAAATAATTGAAATGGGCATTAAACCTATAGATGTCTGTGTTGATTCTCTCACAAAATACAGCACATCAGAAATTTGGGATACCTTTTAGCATCATCTACTAACACAAGCATATACTGGTACCTAGTTTTCCTTTTTGGGAGTGGCCACACAATCTTCATTCATTATAAAAGTGGTGTTGGTGTGAGGAGAGCATAGATAGATAGATAGATAGATACATGTGGGGGTTTATGTGCTGAGCAACTTTGAGACTGACAATCAGGACAACACTTAGAAAATTGTTTTACATCTTTAGCCAAAGCATGCTTTGGTTAAATACTCCATCATATAAGAAACCTATTTTTATTACAAAATGTGCAGTCTTGTATGTCACACTACCAATAATGTTCATCATCTGCTAAGCGAGCCTGTTTAAACACAAATTCTAAACGTGGTCCCACTTTTGTATTTGCACATGAGGTGGAAGGCACAGTGACATCTGGTTTAAGTATTTGTTCTGAACTCTCCCAGAAAAGCTCCTCTAAATCCATAGAATAAGTTTCTTCTCCAGTTTCATTAGTCAAATTAGGATCAATTTCTAAATTAACCTCTGGGGCAGCTTTACAGGCAACCAGTCCTTCTTCCTCTTCAACTTTCAACAAGGAGTCAAAGAAAAGTGGCCCCGGCAGACCTTAAGGACCAGAGTGAAAAGACCATTTCGGTTCCCAATCAACATGTCTGAAATTGCCACCCAAACCCTGTATGTCTTCTCACTGAATTTTGCAGGAAGTAGTACAGTCTGACATTGTTTAATGTCACCATGGACATAACAAATCTCTACTTGTGCCAACATTTTACAGCTAAACTTTTGTAGCAGGGCGGCACGGTGGCGCAGTGGTAGCACTGCTGCCTTGCAGTTAGGAGACATGGGTTCGCTTCCCGGGTCCTTCCTGCGTGGAGTTTGCATGTTCTCCTCGTGTCTGTGTGGTTTTCCTCTGGGTGCTCTGGTTTCCTCCCACAGTCCAAAGACATGCAGCTTAGGTGCATTGGCGATCCTAAGTTGTCCCCAGTTTGTGCTTGGTGTGTGTGTGTGTGTGTGTCCTGCAGTGGGCTGGCACCCTGCCCAGGAATTGTTCCTGCCTTGCGCCCTGTGTTGGCTGGGATTGGCTCCAGAAGACCCCTGTGACCCTGTGTTAGGATATAGTGGGTTGGACACTGACTGACTGACTTTTGTAGCAAGTCCTGCCCGATCACAAAGCAATCACTCCCTGAGTCAAGTGAAGCAAGTACTTCTTACCCTGCCAATCCTACAGAGACATGAAAATTATCTGATTTCTCTGTCTTGGATGAAACTGCAGAACAACTAACCTCTGCCATGCTGATCTCCGAAGACTATGGTGAGAAAACTCGGCAGTCTTGAGTGACAGTCTGGTTGAGCAAAGCAGAAGTAAGTGCATGCATCATTCCAAGCTGTAGGGCTGCCATGACAACATCTTCTAATCAGTTTGCTGGCTTGGCTTTTCCCCACAAGAACCACTGGTATTCTGATTGGCTTGAGTAGAATTCTAAGGGAGAGGCTGGAGTTTGAACTTAATAGGAAATGCTGAATGAGGATGGGTCAACAGTCTAAGATAGCCTTTCTCCCTCCAAATGGCCTGTGCACTCTCCAGTCTTCTTAATAAATCCATAAGAGACCTCACGTTGTTTCTAAGCATCTCTTTATGAAGCTCTTCACCTATTCCACTTCGCATCCTATAAATAGCAAGTTTCTATATGACACGTCATGAGATCATCCCATGGAACCAGCTTTGAATGACTTTAACAAAGTCCTGTGCTTGTGCTCTTGCAGGGAGACTCAGCGCAATTTGCCAAACGCGGAATTTCCATCTCTTCTCCATAGATCTCAAAGAGCTATGAAGAAGAATTTGATCCTTCAAAAGGTCAAGAAATTGATCCCGAATAGCTAAATTGCTAGCAGTCTGAAAGTGGGTTTTTTGTATATATGTATAATGGAAATTTAATCGACTCACTCACTTTGGTCTGGTTCAGGTCTAAATGGAGTTTGTACATTTTCTGTGCCAGTTAAAGGAAGTCAGATTTTTTTATTCTATATCCCAAAGATGTACATTTTAGATTCATAGAAAACTGTAAATATGGTCAGTATGAGTGAGAGTGGATGTACTGTGTGTTATAATGAACCATTCAGTGCGGGTTCCTGCCTTGAGTCCGATACTGCTATGGAGGAATCAGACTCACATTAACCCTGTAAAGGCATAAGCAGTATCAGAAACTTACAAACCTATTTCATTAGGGGACCTCAGGGAAATCCACACAGGCATAATGGCAACTTGCAGACTCCACCCAAAAATTGGGAACTGAATGCAAATCCGTTGAGCTTTGAAATATTTGTTCCACATAAATGACATATTATTTAATACAAAATAAAGCATAGGCATAGGTTTTATTTATACTCCGTTATTAGTGTCAGTTGAGCATTAAATATAACTTTAATATACTGTAAAATACACAAGCTCATGTTTTTCGCCTGTGTTGATTTTTCTATTACTATTAAGAGTTAATGTTTAATTTCCTGGATACCAGTTCTTAATAAAAATGTGTGTAATCTTAAAACAAATAGTGTACATGCTGCTGACTATCACATTGCTGAGATGCCAGACAGGATCAGTCTGGGCTCCAGATGCCCTGACTGAGACTTGCGTATTTTTTATTTTTTTTTGCCAAGACAGGTAATGAAAAATATACTATGTCTAAAAACTGTCATAGGCAATATGCTGAGCCAGTCATTTTTCCAGGTGTTCTGAAAGATAGCTTCTCTGCTCATTACAATGGTCGCAGCTGTAAGACATTAATTTCTTATACATCAATCTTTGAAAGTTAACGCAGCCACACTTTCTTTTTTTCTTGTTATCTCCGTTATTTAAGAATATTAATGATATTCACATCAGTGCAGCCCTGGTGGTTTTGTCAGCCAAATTACACTGCCATCTACTGTATGTAAATAATTTGATATACAGTTTCCAGAGCAATAAGTGAATTATGGGACTGAAGGGGCTGCCTATCAGCAGGCATTTTAGAAGACAGATAAGGGGAACAGACAGTCAAGCACACGCTGGAGTGAGGGAGAAAGCTGGGATGTGAATATGAGATGCCACGTTTGTCCCCAGTGGTACTAGCTTATGGGAATCCTTATTGGAATATTGGGTTGTTTTAATGCTCAGAACATTTGTGTCTCTGTGTTTTGGTTGCTGAAGGGGCTTTTTGTGGGAGTTTCACTTTTAAAGCCTTAAGTAAAAGATAATGATGTTCTGCTTTAATGAGTCTGATTAAATTTACCATTGGCTACAGTATATATTGTGCAATTCAGCATACTCGGTTTTAAGCTAGGTAGCACATTTGTACTGGATTAAAGATTAATTCTTGTATTGCACATAAATACCCATTCTCTATTATATTTACCCTAAATATTTTATATATTGAAAAATGAGTGGAAGGTCTTTAACACAGTAAACAATACAACTGAATCTTCAGCTCACTTTCTGACTCAATATGAGTCTACAGTATAGTAAAGCCATGCGGGAATTCTACAACAAGCAGGAAGGAATCACACCAGAGCTTATGTGAACTTGTAAGAGAAACATTGATAACATGAAAATGGGCTTACTGCAGTTCAATATAAACTCTGTGACCCCAATTTCTTCCCTCAAATCCCTGTCTTAGTGTTTTGTGCAGAGTCAAGTACAACAGAAATTGGCTGGGGCACTTTATGAACAGTGTAAGCAGAGCCAGAGCTTGTGAGGTAATGAAAAGCATTTTTGTTTGAGAAAAATCTGAAAGTTGTTTTGCAGCAATCTAAAAGAGAGCATATTAAACTGAGAGAACATGAAGTAATAAAATAGTTTTGCTATTAATGTACTGTTTATTGACTAGTTTAATTTTGCATGCTTTCCTAATATATTGTGTGTATGTACTTATAAATATACATAGAGTTTAAACATACAATATGCAATATACTGTATGAACTTTTTATTAACTTCCAATAAATATTTAGTACATCCAAACATTTTGAGCTGCAGGAGTTAGTAACCTAGAGGAAGACTACTGCAACAGATGTTTCCTTTCAATGCCATTTTTCTTCATTTACCTTACATGACAATTCTTTTTCCTCCACAACATAAACTCGGAGGGCTGTGAGACAAATTCTGTACATTCATGCTTTTTATGTGTCTTTCATTGTCGACCGATGAAAGCGGCGAATCTGCTGATAATGATAGTACGCAGAATGCAATATACCTTGTCTTGAAATAAGCACAATATTTTGCTTTTATTTTCAGATTTAAAGTAGGGTGTTTATTTTAAATGTAGCTGTACCTGCTTGCACAGGCCTTGGATTCATGCTTTTCTTATGATCAGCTTTGTGTACAGTATTACAAGAAAAGGAGAAGTAAAATTTAAGTGAGAGATAAGAGTCAGCCTACCCTAAATAACAGGGAGAGCATGCTGCTTAAGTGTTATTTAAAGTCAGGAACATCATATTTGGTATCCACAAAAGTGTCTCAATGAAATATATTGTTTTTCACAGCATTGCATTCATATTACCACTCAAAAATGCCAAATGAGAAAGAAGTGTATGAAAGTATTTGAGAGTTCAAACAATCACATTGTGTAGCATTCAGATTTTAGTATTGACTAAAGTTAGTATGGTGCATTCAGAACTAAACTTAATTGCACTCATCTTTTACTTGGATACTTTGTACCATTCACAACAATTATTTAAAGATGTTTTATTCTAAATGAGGACTCCTGCTAATTACCAAACTATTAGTTTCCATATTAACAGTAGCCACTGTCAAATCACTAGAGTAGCTTATAGAATAGGGTATACTACTTTACTGTTTATACCATGCTGCATCAAATATGCCAGGTATTGACTAGCTGTCTGTCTATATTGAGTAATTTTAATCTAAGTACCACCTATGACTGGTTCTGGTACATATTTTATACTCAAGTAGGTTCTAACCAATTCTACAGGGTTTGCTGAGCATCAAAGTGTGTTGGACTTCTTGATGCTTTTTTTCCCAAAGCTGTGTCATTTCATTTACGTGCATTCTTATCATTTATACTGACAGATGTTCTCCGCCCATGAAAGATGTTGAATATTACAACTAAAAGGTTATACCTTGTAGGAACACCCTATGATGGACTGGCGCCCTGTCCAGGGGTTTGTTCCTGCCTTGCACCCTGTGCTATCTTGAATAATCTCCAGCAGCAACCCCTAGCCTGGATTAAGTAGGTTAGAATATGAAATGAACTTGTTGGAATTGTATCTGGTGGCTAGTCTTTCAGCCGGGTGTGTTGCAGCTTATGCCCATCACTTGGTATGCTCTTCGGTTATGTTACGTGTTGTCATTTAATGTCATTAAAAGAATGGTGTTCAATGAAGTATTGTGTTGTGTGCATTTCTGGCTTTTTTAATGTGCAATATTATAATGTAAATGCATTGCAATATAATATGTTATGGATGATTTAAATAATGTTTGCCACGTCTGTCCTGATATATGCATTTCAAAGAGGTAAATCATGTCAGTGATATGAAAATGCTGCTGATTTTGTGGTTTCTGCTGTCTGTGATTAGCTGAGTCCACAGACACTTTAAAAATAGTGGTTATTATAGCTATTTATAGCTTATTGTGCTTTTTAGCACTCCAGTGAGTGTGAATGCAGTGGTGGGGTAATGCCACACCAGTGTCTGGTTCACCGTCAAAGTCGTCCACTGACTCGAAAACCTGTGAGTCAGAGGGCTTTTCCAGGCTTGAATCGGCACTACGCTGAGGCACGTTTCCAAAGCAGCCCGATGGGGAAGTATGTGCCTGAAGCCACTGACGGAAAGAAAGAGAGCAGAGAGAGTATTTATGGTGAGAAAGAAAGTAGGTGAAAGTTCACCATGAAACTTACCTGTAGAGATGAACAAACAACCGGTACAAGTGGTTGCAAACACGTACATGCATACAAGGAAAGGAAGATTTAAAATAGTGACATATAAACCTGGTCAGAGGAGGATGTGGGGTGCGTGACTCAATATCATTTGCTATTGAGGGACCATGGAAGATGTAAACAATAATCAGGATAAAAATCCGAAGTCCAGATTACCAGAGGTCATTTTTTGACTGGTCTTCGGTCTTGCACACACTTCTTTGCTGCTGAGTAGATAGAGCAGAGAGAAGAGCATTTAAACTTGTATATAGTAATGAGGACAGTTTACTTCCTATCTGTATATATTTTTGGGTGGAAGTAATCTGTGTTTGTGGGTTCTCATTTTTTCCATCATTGTTGGTGTACATAATTTTTTCACTTTTTGTTTTTGATGAATATTCTGTCCATCCTTTGTTAATTTTCAGAAGAAGGAGGAGGAGTAAAATTTGCTTATTTTTGTTGGATTTTTTTCTCATAGGTATTCGTACATCTGGAATAAACCAGAATTCTGTATTTGGAACAGTGATCATTGTCTGTGTCTCTAGTCTCCTATCCTCTGGTCATTCAGTTATGGCTCCAGGTGCCTGGACTCTGAAACTGTGCAATGGTGACATTGCCTGGGGCACCACGCTGTGACTATTTCTGCCCAGGGCAGCAGACACAAAATCTTTTTATAAATCCTACACAGAGATGATGCCTACTGAAAATCTGCTCAATATTTACCCTTTGTTTGACATATATTTTCATAAATGGTTAGAAAGGCCATGTATGTTGTCTTCCAAGATACTAGATGTACAGGTGGCATTAAGGAATGTGCACTCCACAATTAGATTAGATTAGATTGATAAACTTTATTAATCCCAAGGGGAAATTCACATGCATACAGCAGCAGAAACATAAAAACAAGGATAAAGATTCACAGGGCATACATACAGCCAATCAATTAATTGATATGTAAATATAAATAAATGTATATTGTTCATATATTTCAAATGGAATATCAAACTAAATTTAACCAGTGCCCCAGGAAGAAGCTTTAAAATGCCTAATAGCAGTGGGTAGAAAAGTCCCACAGAAGCGCTTCTTAGCACATCCTAGTGGAATGAGCCTTCCAATGAAGTTTTCATGATGGCATCCTATTTTGTCACCATTCTCTTTTCTACAACAGTTTCCAGTGTGCCCAGGATTCATCCTATGATGGCGAAGGCTTCCCTGATAAGTTTATTCAGGTATTGTGCTTCTTTTGAGCTCAAGTCTCTTCCCCAGGAGACCAAAGCATAGAACATCACACTGGCTACTATGGACTGATAGAACAATTCCAGTAGCTTGCTGTATACTTCAAAAGACCTGAGTCTCCATAGCAAGTTCAGTCTGCTCTGGCCCTTCTTATACAGTAACACCGTGTTGTCAGACTAGTTCAGTTTGTTGTTATATGGATTCCTAGGTACTTATAGCTCTGGACCATTTCCACATCCTTCCCCTGGATGGTAATTGGCCTCAGACGCTCCTTGGCAAGCCTAAAGTTCACCACCAGCTCTTCTATCTTGCTGATGCAGCACAAGACAAAGTCCTCCACAACCATCCTGTACTCTGACTTGTCTCCATCATTAATTCAATTTATGATGACAAGTCATCTGAAAATTTTTGAATATGGCAAGTGTTGATATTATGCTGGAAATCTAACGTCACACTGTTCAGTGTTTTTTCATCTGGTATGGTAATTTGGGCTGCTACTTGTGTATCAGTTACTTTTTCGCTCTGTATTACTCAAGTTACTTCTTGAGTATGGACGGTGAGTGCAACTGTGTAAATATGTGGGTTCTGCACTGGTCAAATGCCATATCTAGAACTGAGCAAGCATAAATCATCCAGCCATTCTTTTTCTCTATTTTACATTCTTATATACAGTATATTTGATACTTTCCTTTCCCTTGTAAAGCATGCAGTAACTGTAAGGTGCACTGGGACTTCTCTCTCTTTACACACGGCCTCTAAACTCTCCTGGGAAATTCCCAGGCTTACTGCCAGTCAAAACTCCTCCAGGAGGTCCAAGTGTAAATTTAGAAATTGAAAATTGTGGTTTGGCTAGTTATAGAGTTGTTTATGTTAGTGCTGAATCATTAACTCAACCTGCAGTTTTTTTTGTGTTTTCTAGTCTTAAAATGACAGACTAAAGTAATGCTTTTCATTTGCTTTTACTTTTAGTTTTCAAAAATAATTAAACAGCTTATGCTAAATTGCCACCAATGTTTACCAATGTAGGCACAACATAGAAAATGTGGCTATGACTGGTGTCGGTATAGTAAAAAGTCAATCTGAGTGCGAAAATAAGGTGTGGCAACAATGTGAATGGCAGAAAAAAAATGAATACATGAAATGTAAACCATTAAAATATGTGAAGGCTTAAGAAGAAAATAGTATAGATGAACACTGCTTTATAAATGCTGTACTTAGATTTTAGTTCAGCATTCAACACAATCATTCCCCAGCAGCTAATACAAAAACTCAAGACCTCTCTCTGCAACTGGGTGTTGGACATTCTTACAGGGAGGCCACAAAATTTGCGGGTCGGCAATATCAGCTCTAAGACCATCACGTTGAGCACAGGGGCCCCACAAGGGTGTGTGCTCAACCCGTTGGTCTTTACCCTGCACACCCACGACTGTGTACCAATCACATTGTCAAGTTTGCAGATGATACAATTGTGGTCGGCCTAATCACCAACAATGACAAAGCCAACTACAGGAACGAGGTGAGCCAACTGGTCCAGTGGTGTAAAGACAACAATCTCTTCCTGAACGTGAGAAAGACTAAAGAGATTGTGGTCGATTTCAGGAGAGGTCATTCACAGCACCCCCCCACTGACCATTGACGGTGCAGCTGTGGAAAGGGTGAGTAGCACGAAGTTCCTAGGGACGTACATCTCCGAGGACTTTCTCCTGGTTAGATAACACCACATCACTGGCCAAGAAAGCTCATACCCGCCTCTACTTTCTACGCAAACTGAGGAGAGTACAAGTTCCACCCCCCATCATGTGCTCTTTCTACTGGGACACAATCGAGAGCATCCTCACCAGCTGCATCTCTGTGTAGTATGGAGGCTGCACTGCCTCCTGTAGGAAGTCCCTGCAATGCATAGTGGATTTCCAGTAAGATCATTGTTGCCCCACTGCCCTTCCTCAAGGACATTTTCCACACCTGTCTCACCCGTAGAGCCATCAGCATTGCTGGTGACTCCTCCGACACCTTACAGTCCCTTTTTAGCCTCCTCCCCTCAGGGAAAAGGTACCGGAGCCTCCGGGCCCGCTCCACAAGACTGTCTAACAGCTTGTTCCACCAAGCTGTCAGGATGCTGAACTCTGTCCACTACCTTCCCCCCTTGCCCCTGGACCGTAATAAGTACCCTACCTCTGCTGTTAACTGTCTGTCTTTTTGTACATCTCATAAGCTACTCTATAATGCACCTTCTCATTTTTTACTGTAATTGGCTTTTGCACTACTGACTATTGCACATTGTACACAGGTCTACTTTATAAGTTCTAATGTTATTTATCTTATACGTTATACTTTTATACTTTTTTTTTCTTTTTTTATATTATATTTTATTGTACTATGAAGATGAGAGAGAAAGAGTATTTTGATTCTCCTGGATGTTCTGCAGATATAGTGAATTGACAATAAAAGGCTATTTGATTGATTGATTGATAAATAAAACTGGATTCACTGATAATTTCCACAGACAGAAGGGTGATAAATATCCAGTTCTTCCAGTCATATTTATTTATTGTCAGTCCAAGGCAACTGCTTTTAATACTATTTAAACATTCCAAACATTTTTTTTCTGTAAGAAATCACCACAATGGGGACAATGTGCACACTAACTGAAAAAATGGACATGACTATCTTCTTCTAAGAGTATTGTTGATTCAATGAATTTCAAATGAAGGTGCATTTGTAAATTGCCATACAAAACAGCCCTCTGTATCAATGGGTAATACCTTTTAACTATAATAACTTTTTGGGAGCATTTTACAGGACATGAATTGTATACATGGCTAAAGAAACTAAAATATTGTAAATCTGCAAAAAATTCTATGAGCAGTCAAAAAGCATTCATCTACTGTATATCATACTGATAACATCCATCCATCCATTTTCCAACCCGCTGAATCTGAACACAGGGTCACGGGGGTCTGCTGGAGCCAATTCCAGCCAACACAGGGCACAAGGCAGGAACCAATCCCGGGCAGGGTGCCAACCCACCGCAGTACTGATAACATCACAGCAGTAATGGGCACAATCAGAAGTTTAGTCTTTAAAAATCTATCAAAGCTGCTCAGTTTTATTCTCTGCCATATACAGTACCTAGCCATTGATATAACTGCATAGAAGAACAATTAACCAGGGAGGTACAATAAACTAAAGTCATCAATAGTAAAATACTTTGCATAAAAATGTCAAACAATAATGAACCATTAAACTGCTATAACTACATTGTAAGAACAAACTTTATTTTTAACATCTTCCTTTTTCCTTGTATTTGTCATTCAGGTACATATATCATTTACTGTAAGAATGTCCATCCATCCATTTACCAACCCGCTGAATCTGAACACAGGGGTCTGCTGGAGCCAATCCCAGCCAACACAGGGTGCAAGGCAGGGAACCAATCCCGGGCAGGGCACCAACCCACCGCAGGACACACACAAACACACCCACACACCAAGCACACACTAGGGCCAATTTAGAATCGCCAATCGACCTAATCTGCATGTCTTTGGACTGTGGGAGGAAACCGGAGTGCCTGGAGGAAACCCATGCAGACACGGGGAGAACATGCAAACTCCACGCAGGGAGGACCCGGGAAGCGAACCCAGGTCTCCTTACTGCGAGGCAGCAGCGCTACCACTGCACCACCGTGCCGCTCCTGTAAGAATGTTTAGTATAAAAGTGAAAACATTTATATACAGGACTTAATACACACCAAAAGACAACTAATTTGTAATAAATTGCGCAAAAATGATTAATTGTAGATGAGCAAAGTGTGGAAAAACTGTAATTCCAGATGAATCTGAATATTTCAGTGTTGTTACCCTGCTCACGGTGAAGGGTGATATATGAGAAATAAAAATGTAATTGAATTTCGCCCACATACACAAGACTTTTCATTGAGCAGGTATAAGCAATGGTGCTCATCAAACGGCACTGCAAAGCAATCAGGCTTTGTCATTTGAAAAGATCAGGCATCTATGCTGCTGCTGATGGAGCTGGAATGACATGTGCTGAAAACCTAAGACTGCTCGAGGAAATGCATGTTTTAAAAAAGGAGCCTTAGGTGAACCTCCAAGGCCTCATTTCCAGCATATTTCCAACCGTACAATTTCCCAAGTGTATCCTAAGCAGGATTTAGAACCATAATAAAGCACATCTGAACAGCTGCTTAAAACTGTAATATCTAAAAGTGTAAATAAAGCATTATAAATTGTTGTATAAAAAATCAAAGAATAATAGTGTACCGACGACCACTTGCAATTCATTTCTTAAACAGAATGTTAATATGCTCTAAATGTCAGACATAGCAAACCCCTATCCTAGTAAAGTGTGAAAACCAAGCACAATGGGCTTTGATACTAGCTTACTGTTCAGTTTTGACAAAATCTAGGTTGCGGCTTGGGTAAACAAGACTAAAAGAACAAACTAAACACCACATTATAAACCCCACATGTTTACAAATGTTATTTTTTCTTCTCTGGCACTATCTAAACAGGGTAAATAAACAAATATATTGTGACAGGTGCATCTGTTCCAGCTTAATGGTCTTTAACTTGGAATGTAAAAAAAAAATCTGATCAGGAAAAAAAAATTGCTTTTTAATCTAATTTTTTTTTGTTAAACAGATGGAGTGATGACATGCAAATTTAAAGTGAAAGCACATAAAGTATGAAAGCTTTCAGTCTGTGTGTGCTGTCTGGAGTTTTTTCCACATGAAATACGGTATATCTTTGCTCCCAAATCACACAGATTACATAGATACCAGACACTCACTTACAAACCAGTAAACCGTCATTTGCTTTTTTGTGTTTTTTTTTTCTACTCCACTTCTCCCAGGTAAGCTTTGTTCAACTCCACTCCCAATGACATGAAGCAGCTCCTTTTCAACTCAGATCCGGGAATACATCCAGTACAACTACATTGCCGCTCCTTTTGGCAGTTCCCCCTTAGCAGAACCCAAGTACTGCAACAAGGTTGTCCATCGGGGCTAAAGTTCCCACACTGCCCTGTGGATGCACAATAGGTGCTCTGCCAGAGGGATGCTGCCATCCAGCATACAGGGAGAACACATGTCTCTGGCAGTTTGTCTCCCACAATACTTCCATTATAAAGGCTTCCCAG